>NC_043703.1:68557661-68573761 GCF_006229205.1 Suricata suricatta | reverse complement strand
AGATTTTGGTCTAATACAAATTATCTCATCAATGCTGCAAGTGGAAAATAATATACAGGTACTTTTTTCATTATTGGAAAATACAAATAACTCAAAATTTACCATTTTAACCATGTTATGTTATATGCAATCCAGCAGCATTTAGTGCATTCAGGGGCTTGTGCAACCATCATTGCTACCTAATTCTAGAACGTTTTCATCCCCCCACCAGAAACCCTGTATCCATTAATCAGTCACTCTCCTCTAGGCCCTGGAAAGGGCAAATCTTTCTGTGTCTATGAATTTGCCTCTTCTGAATATTTCATATACATCTAATTATATGATGCACGGCTTTTTGTGTCTGGCTTATTTCACTGCATAATTGAAAACCAGTCTCACCATGTTGTACCGTGGGCCAGCACTTTTCTGTTTATGGATAGATGGTGGTCAATTTATGAATGTGCTGTAGTAACTTTTAATTTACACAGCTGTATCATGCCGTAGGTATCATTATGCTTCTTACTCTGTTTTAACACTCAGGGTACCCTGAGGCACAAAACTTTCCAATATTAAGTGTACCATTGGAAGAACTTTGACAAACAGACGCATCTTCATTTTATAAAACATTTTCATCTCTCAAAATATTCCTTCATATCCGCTTGTTGTCAATCCCATTCAACTACTTGGGGCCCTGGGCAGCCACTGATATGCTTTTTGTCGTGATAGTTTTGCTTTTTCTAGAATTTCATATAAATGGAATCATTAAGTACAGCATCCAATGAATGGGGTTTCCACAGATAATACAGAAATTGGAGAGCAGAAATTATCAAATAATTTTTTCCAATCTCTGAGAGACAGAGAGAGACAGCACAAGCAGGGGAGGGTCAGAGAGAGAGGGAGATAGGAAATCCGTAGCAGGCTCCAGGATCTGAGTTAGCTGTCAGCACAGAGCCCGACATGGGGCTCGAACCCACGAACCGTGAGATCATAACCTGAGCCGAAGCTGGACGCTTAACCAACTGAGCCACCCAGGAGCCCCTCCAATATTTTAATTTAAGGTTCTATTCTATGTCTAGCACAATCTCGGTCTCTCAAAAAGAAATAAACCTTAAAAAAATTTTTTTTAATTCTTCAAGATCTTACCATCACTTGGGGCAAAATCTAACTTCTATTTATAATCCACCAAATTCTTCATAAATCTGAACCTTAGTTCTCAAATCCTCAACAAAGAAGAACATAAAACCCTCCCGCACGAACACACAATAAAGTGAAGTTTAATAGAACTAAGGGTAAAAGGACAACCTAAAAGACCCATGAAGAAAACCATAGGACTCTTGCACAAAAGGGAGAATAAGATAGGCATTAGGCAATTCTAGATGTCTGAATCTGATGGACTAATGCTTTCAATGTGCTGGGAGAAAGTGATTTAGAACTTGGAGTGGTATATAAGCCACACCATCAGTCAAGTGTGATGAGCCAGGAAATATTAAATATGCCAAGATGCAGAAGGTTTACTTCTCATGCACTATGCACGACCTCTTAGGAAGTTACTCACATTCCAGCCAAATGAGTAAACAAAGGAAAGGATCCAGAAAACAATGGCTCCTACTCCGTTGAACAGAAGAGTCCCAGAGTGACAGAATGCAGCAGGCCTAGAGGATCATCAGTCCAGATGGCAGGAGGAGAAGAGCCCAGGAGGGAGATCTGGTGGAGAAAGAGAGGATACATAGACCACATAGCACCGCTGAGATGCTGGATGAACTTGAGAATATGATCATGGGAGGAAATTCACAACTAGTAGTCCAGAAGGTAAAAGCACTAAAGGAAGAAAACATCATCAAAACACACAAGTTCTGCAGCAAACAATATTTACATGGGCCTGATAATGTCAGTATGTCATTGGGGTTTAAAGCTTGAAAAATCCACCTACAGAAAAAGAACAGAAAAACTGTGACAGAACAGCATCTACAAATTGTGAAAGGAAAAGCACAGCTGACAAAATTTAGGAAGGAGCGTGGAGCGGGAAGAAGAGGTGAGGGAGAGGCTCGGAAGGTATTATCCTTACATTACAATCTGAAGGGTGGGAAGGAAATATCTAGAATTGATGCTATAAGAAATAGAAGTTTAACTATATTATTTGAAGTTTAAAAAGGTAGAGAGATATGTAGGTGATGTAAATGTATTAGGAGGAGGTGGGGAATGAGGGTAACGGGATCCTGAAGCTGCTAAGTAAAAAATGAGAGTAAAAGTGTATTTTCTTTCTTTAAAAAATTTTTTTTAAATGTTTATTTCTTTTTGAGAGAGAGAGAGAGAGAGAGAGAGAGAGCGAGCGAGCAGGGCAGGGGCAGAGAGAGACAGAGATGCAGAAATCAGAAGCAGGCTCCAGACTCCTAGTTGTCAGCACAGAGCCCCATGCAGGGCTCAAACGCAGGAGCTGTGAGATCATGACCCGAGTTGAAGCCGATGCTTAACCGATTGAATCACCCATGTGCCCCATAAAAGTCTATTTTCCAATCATACACTGATGAACACCAGATGAATTAGAAACAAGTGCTGAAAAGTGCTTGCCCTGGGGATCTGGACTCGGGGAAAAACATTGCTTTTAGTTATAGGCCTTCCGTACTACCTTTTAAAACTATATAGATGTGTTATTTTGAAAAAAGTTGAGAGAACAAACAACTCAAAAGCAGTGCTGATTTGAGAACTCAGGTTTGGATTTGTGAAGCATTTGGTGGATTGTAAATAGAAATAAGATTTTGTCCTAGGTGATGGTAAGATCTTGAAGAATTGTTTTTAAATTTTTAAAAAATGTTTTGGAGAGATACAGACAGAGTATGAGTGGGGGAGGAGCAGAGAGACAGAGGGAGACAAAGAATCTGAAGCAGGCTCCAGACGGAGTTCTCTGCATAGAGCCCGATGTGGGACTTGGACTCAGAACCCTGAGATCATGACCTGAGCCAAAGTCAGATGCTTAACTGACTGAGCCACCCAGGTGCCCTTGAAGAATTTTTATCCAGGGAAAATCTGACAACAGTCTGCATACAAGAGAAAGACTTTGAGGAGCTGATTATGTGGTATAAGAAGAGAGAAGGGTAATAGTAAGACTGCCATTGCACTTGACCAAGTAAGAGGTGGCATGGGCCTGAGCCAGAGGGGTGGAAATAGGGGGCGAGGAGAAAGCTGGCTTGGGCAATGGGTGTGTGTTGGAGCCATTCCCAGAGGTAGAGAAAGGAAGGCAAGGTGATTCAGGGAGGAGGAAGATAAAGAGTTAAATTAGGTCCTATTGCATCCGAGGTACCTAAAGGGGTCTCTGGAAGACCCGTGGGCCAGTTAGGGACATGAGTGTGCAGCTCTGCAGGGATGTCTGGGGCAGAAACACAAACCTGCCCACTATCCACAGAAGCCATCATTGTGGGTTAAAGCACTCAAAGAATACAGAGGGAGGAGCCACGGGCCAGGAAAGCATCGCAAAAAACCCCACAAAGTTGGCATGGGAGGCAGAGGGACAGGAGTGTCCTGGAGACTGGGTGCCTCTGAGGACATCTGGCCCATCCTGATTAGCATACATCTCAGCCTAGGCACCACTGTCAAGGTTAAGATTTCCTCTATTTCAGAACTCCTGGGGTAGTCACTGCTTGAAACACACTTTATTTTCACATTCTCTATCACCACTGTCTTGTTAGGTGGCAGAAACCTGGCGGCTATTTAGTGACAAACATAATATTCAGGCTGTAGAAAATAACCAGAAAACCGAACGAACTCTTCATCTTTCCCTTGTCATGTAGCATACAATTCTGGTTGGATAAGTAAAGAGTAGTTGACTTTCAGTCAGTACATTTACTGGTACTTATTTTTCATGCAGTGTTGGCCTATATTCTCTTGGTTATCTAGTACAGGCGAGTTACCTCCTTTCCTTCTCTAACATTAAAAGCAACTGGTGGGGGAACACCTGAGTGGCTCAGTGGGTTAGGCATCTGACTTTGGCTCAGGTCATGATATCATGATTTGTGGGTTTGAGCCCCATGCCTGCTTCGGATTCTGTGTCTCTCTCTCCCTCTGCCCCTCCCCTACTTGTGCTCAGTCTCTATCTCTCTCTCAAAATTAAATAAACATTAAAAAAAAAAGCAACTAGGTATTTGGAAAAGGTAACAATAGTCTGGACATGAAATCCACCTGGGAAAAGATAATCTGAACAATTTATTGATACATTTAAACATGAAAACAAGTTGAATTAACATATCCAGCTGCACTACAACATGCAAAGAGTGAAAATGTCTCCATGGAAACCAATCATGCTTCCCTTTCTCCCGGCCACCAAGATGGGGAGAACTGGAAACATAAAACCCAAAGTAAACATTGGGTTGACAGATGGGTCATAAATATCAAGTGTCTTCTCACAGTGGAAGCATGACGTCTCCCGCAAGATGATCTATACTCCAAACCCTTGGGCACATGGCTTCCATATGTCGCATATGTTATAAGATGGTTCTATTTCCCTTAACCCAGACTCAGCATCCAGCCTCATTACTGCAGACTAACAGTGTGATGAATGATGTTTTTTTATTATATTCACAGCATTTGATTTATATGTTTTCATCTTAAATGGGTCCACAGAGATAGTAGTTTAAATCATTTTGTTGACCTGAGGTTGAATGATAGGTCAGTCAGTTAACACACACACACACACACACACACACACACACACACACACACAGACAGAGAGAGAGACAGACAGACAGAGAAAGAGAGAAACTTGTAAGAATAATGGTAATATGATAACCCATAGCCCACATAACCATCAGCAAAGAAAGTACACTAGTAGATATTCCCTGGCATTTAACTAAGCCAGATTTTCCTAGGCTAACCATCCCCCCCCCCCCGCCCCCGCCCCAATCAACATATACATAAAGAAATAAACATCCGGATGCTGCAGTTTTAGTGGCAAAACCAGATGTGAAAGTCCATGGAAGGGGCAGTGGGAGGTGCAATCAATCTTGTTACAGAATTTGGCCTTCTTGAAGAGCTCATTTAGAAGTCTCCCTTGGCCTGAAACAGTTAGCCAATGAATTTTGAAGAATGTAGACTAGATAGAAGGAGGATTATCTAAGACTGAATTTTAAACACTTCATTAACTCTGCAAGTATGAGAACTGATCTGTGTCACAGTCTGGGATACAAAGTAAGAATTTTGTGTAGACAGTAGAAACAACTAAAAATCAAAGAATTCATTTTAGAGATCCACAAATATTGAGTTTATTTCCTCATGAAGCAAGGAACCATGTTAGATATGTGAAATGATGTATTTGGGAAAAAATGACGCAAAAGATTTAGCAAGATAACCAGATTCTGAATTTTCTGTAAATATGTGTTTGATACAGACTCATTAAATTTGGTCATCTGCTGACTTTTGTTAACAGATAAGCATCAATAGCTTCACATGCACGGATACTATTTGTAGGAGAAAAATCTTAAGACCAAGAAGAGTTCAGTTCATGTATTTCTCCCTCCACCCCCAGGTAATTGGGAAACTACAACTATTAAAATTTGAGCGCTAGAATACAGTAGCCCATCTCATTGGGAAACTATTCTATAGGAGTACCTTTTTGAGATTCACTGTTTTAGCCAAACAGAAAGCAATTCCAAGGCATCAGAAGTGTGTAACTCACATTTGCCCTTCATTACTGAAGTAAATATTTGCTTTGCTCATTTCAAAAAAAGAAATGGAGTTTTCAATTTGTCATGTTGATTCAAAAAGCCAGGAAATTCCTCTGTCTATATTAAATGGTGAATTAATAAAACAATACTTTACCTTACTGTAGAAATTCAAGGCCTTTTGAACTATTGCTGCAATTTAAAGTAAATAAGTAAAAACCGCTGCCATTCTCTTCAAGTTGGTTTGCAGTATCTAAAATTCAGCTAAGAAAAGAGATACTGAAAATGTCAATAGTGAGGGTAATGCTGTGGAGTTCAGGTGAAATCCCAAAGAGCGCCTGCAATGTGAAAAGGGAGAAATGGATGGGAAGAACACGGAGAGAGCAGAAGAGAACAAAAACAAACAAGCGACACTGAGTTTGGGAATGAGATAATGGTAATTAGAAAAAAAATGTATTGTGATAAGAATTGCCTTTTTGGTCTCCCCTCCAAATTTGTCAGGGCAAAAAGAGGTGGGTACCTGACTCTGAATCTAAAAATTGTTAAGAGTCACTACTTTGGAGATCCAATTCACAGAAAGTATAGATTGAGGGAATCTTACAAAGTTCATGCTAAGGGAGAGATGCATATTCAAAACATTCTCCCTCCTGCATCACCACCATCAAGCTGACACCCGGGCCTTTTCCTTGTACTGTCAGTGTTGGCTTTGCAGTGGAGGCTGGGGGGCTCCAGCACTCCTACTGAGGGCCAGCCAAGGTCTACACCCACATCTGTTCTTTCCAGGGAGAAACTTTTAGCTCCATTCAGGGATACAGATTGGCATGGAAATAGATCCAGTGTTCTTGATCTGATGGAAAAAGATCTCTAAGTCTGAACTTGCTCTCACTGGCTAACCTTTCCTGAAGGCTTAACTGTCCCTTTGGCCAATCTCTTTGAATACATTTCAGCTCTGGAGGTGGAGAAGACTCCTCAGACCTGTTGTGGATTGGGGACACCCACATTAATTTTCTTCCTCTTGCCTATCCCCTCTTCCTTCACTGTAGCTGTTTTGAGTCTCCAGTATATTCCAGACCACTGTTCTTGGCACTGAAGATGGTGTTGTCAAGTTTTAAAGAGCTTACGTCTAAAAGAAAGGAAAAAGAAAATTAAGACAAAATTTATGTTTCAGATTTTTGTATTATCTATGAAGGAAATAAAATAATGTGGTCGAGAATAACTTATAGGGAAGTTCAGGAAGGACTTTATGATGAAGTGTCAGGAATGAAAGTGGCCCCACTCTTCCATACGGCCCATGAGAATGGGGAACTTCTTTGTCTTCTGACTTAGCCTGTTATGGTTTCATGGTGCTGACAGAAGACACAAGATGCTGGGTCAGGAACAAAGCACTTTACTTCTCATGACACTGAAAGCCACAGGAACTTCATGTTTACTCAGTTCCTCCTGCCCCCAAATCCAATGGGGGTGATATGCAGATGTTGCACACATAATGGGCTTGTATCACTGGGGAAGGACTCAGAGCTTTGGGAACCCCAATCTTTTAAATGGGTTCCAAGCAAACGGGCCTATCTATTGCCTCAGAAACACATTATCATATGAAACATTAAACAAAACATTATTCACAATGAGGCACAGCTTCTATCCTTCATGTTTTTTTGCTATACACACATCCTTGTAAAGATGGTCTGGAATAAAAGCTGTCTCTACTGAAAGACAAGCTGTCTCTACCTCTACTTGTAGGACAAGCAAAAACAGGAGAGACCTGTGGAGAAATGCCTTCCAAAAGTGGGATTCTGATTACTGATGCTCACCAGCGGGGATAAGTTTCAGAGGTCTCTTTATGGTTGGGTGGGCCATGTGACTTCTTCTAGCCAATGAGTTGTGAACCACCATTGCTGATGTGGAACATTCCAGAACCCTCATTGTTGTTCAACTAGCCTGAGACTGGAGTCATTAAATGAGCAGAATGCCCAGCAGAGGATTAAAACGGAACATAAGGAAGAATTAAGCCTTTGTTATTTAAGTCAGGGATTGGCAAACTATAGCTCATTGGCCAAATCTAGCCTGTTGTCTGCTTTTGTGTTGCCCATGAACTAAGAATGATTTCTTTACATTTTTAAGTGTTGTTTAAAAAAAAAGCCCAAACAGAAAAGAACATGGGACAGAATCCTATGTGGCCTTCAAAGCCTAAAATTTTTACTATTTGGAACCCAGAAAATGTTTCCCAAGCCATGGTCTATGTAGCCAGTCTGGCTGATATGAAGGAAAACCAAGAAAATATGCTATCAGAGAACTAAGATAGAAAAAGTGTTTGAAAAAGTAGCTAATGTCAAAGGCTGCCAAAAGAAATTAACAAGGTTAAGTTTCTGAGAATAAGCCTCTGGATTTGAAAATGTAGAAGTTATGGGGGACTTGACTAGTTCAGTTTCATTTGGAGACTGGGGTACAAAAGCCAACCAGAGTGGGTGAACACATCAAGTGACAAAATAAATACCACCTGTTCTAGAAGGTTTGCTGTGGATGAGAATAGAGCAACGAGGGGCACCCGAGTGGCTTATTAGGTTAAGCGTCTGATTCTTGATTTTGGCTCTGGTCATGAAGTCACAGTTCATGAGTTCGAGCCCTGTGTTGGCTCTGTGCTGACTGTGTGGAGCCTGCTTGGGGCTTGCTCACTTGCTCTCTCTCTCTCTCTGCCCCTCCCCATCTTGTGTGCACTCTCTCTCTCTCTCACTCTCTCTCAAAAAACCCCCCCAAAACAACAGAGCAATGAGAGGACAGTTGGAATGGGCTGTAGGGTCAAAAAATAGTCTCCTTATAAATATGGGGAAATGCTAGAGCATATGAATATACTGATGGGATCAAATAAGTAGAAAGGGAGCATTGTTAGAGGAGCAAAGGAAAGAGAAGGAAAGTGGAAAGAATGAACTCCTGACATAGCAGAGAGTGGAAATGACCCAAGTACAGTGGAAGCACCCACCATTGTTAGAAGACCTTTCTCTCACTGCAATAGGAAGAAAAGGTATCTGCAAATGCAGGAGGGCTTGTGGATTCCATTGTGGGAAGATGAGGTTTTATCTGATGACTTCTACTTTTCAATTAAATATGAGACAGGTAGGGAGGAAATGGACTGTCGAGAAGAAGGTGGGAGAATTTGAGAGAAAGTTGTAATGCCTCAGAGTGTGGGAACATGAGGTTATGATCAGGGAACCAATAGAATTATCAGGGATGGCTCAGGGATCCGCAAGGGATTAATGATCATGAGTTTAAATTCTGTAAGACAGTCTGGCTTTGTGATATCTCTAGCAACTTTCTTTCTTTTTTACATTTATTTTTGAGAGACAAAGAGAGACAGAGTGTGAATAGGTAAGGGACAGAGAGAGAGGGAGACACAGAATCCGAAACAGGCTCCAGGCTCTGAGCCAACGATCAACACAGAGCCCGATGTGGGACTTGAACCCACGAACCGTAAGATCATGACCTGGGCCAAAGTCAGATGCTTAACAGACTGAGCCACCCAGGCACCCCTCTACCAACTTTCAATGTTTGGATGTCAAGTGAAGAAAGTGGGTTCCAACAGGTTTGGGGTACAGTGTAATGAAAAACAGAGTAGCTATTATGGGTTGTTGTTTTTTTTAAGGGTTGTCTTGAGGGATTCCCTCCAAAGACAGTCTAAGTTTGACCACCAAATGCATTACTTTAGTTGACACAGTGGTTAAGAGTGTATGTTCTGGAAGCAGAATGTCCTGGTTGAAATCTAAGCTCTGCCTCTTCCAGACCCCAACCAAGTTATGTAACCTCATTTCGAACAAGGCTAATAGTTGGGACTTTCCTCACATGGTGGTGGTGAGAATCAAATGGTTATTATAGTCATCTTTAAAACACCTATGGGCGCCTGGGTGGCTCAGTCGGTGAAGCGTCTGGCTTCAGCTCAGGTCATGATCTCATGGTTCATGGGTTTTAGTCCCCTATCAGGCTCTGTACTGACAGCTCAGAGCCTGGAGCCTGTTTCAGATTCTGCGTCTCCCTCCCTCTCTGACCCTCCACTGCTCATGATGTCTTTCTCTGTCTCTCAAAAATAAATTTAAAAAACAAACAAAAAATTAAAACACATAGAAAGTGTTCCTAACTGATCTTGGCATCTAGATATAGGTCCAAATCTTTATGTATCTGAAGAGACAGATTAATATTCAATTTGCCGAGTTCTGTCTTGGGAACATGTGCCACCCTACCTTCATTTGTCCCAGCCTTTCTTCCTCTGGGGAATAAAAATGGTGCAAACATGTTTAGAAATGTGTTTCCTAAGGCTCATTTCTGTTTTTCATTCCTTTTGCAGAATGAAAATGTTCACAATGAATGCTGTAAGTTTGGCATTAGAAAATAAGCATTTCCTAGCATTTTTTTGGAAAGTGAACTCTGAAGGCACAAAGGAGGGTGAGGAAGGAAAGCCTGTAGTAGGAAGGTGTCCCACCAGAGGCATTCTGCTGTCTAGCTTTCTGAGGTAGGTGGTAGGGGAAGGTACCCACCGGAGGTGCCACAGATGTTGGCCTATTGAGTTTAGCAGAAAAGATCATGAACAGTTGTTTAATGAGATGAACACATTGGCAAAGGGAAGAGAAGCCCCTTCCTTCTGCAGGGTACCTCCACAATAATTTACTGACAAAGCTTAACACCATGCTTGCTACAAGGGAAAAATGTTTCAGTGGTCCAGCTCCAACATGGCAGAGCAGGTAACAAAGGGTACATAGGAGCTGAAAGGTAATCAACTGATAACTGACACTGTATCTAAAGGTTTTTGGGCACCAGAAACATTGACTGCACCAGTCAAGGCCTACAAATGAGTCACTAAGAACTGCCTGACTACTTTTTTAGTTGCATCTGTCTTATAAGAGAAGAGACAGAAAACCAGACCTTAGCAGCCTACTCTATAATCGAACCATCCAGATCAAGGTTAGGGGACTGTCTAAAGAGCAATGAATGAGGTAAGTACCAAAACATCTGACAGGTGATCAGTGCTGAAGAGCTCAACACTCACTAATTTTAAGCCTTGAGATTCCATGTTCTGCCTTTAGTATTATCTAAAAGAAACAAAGATATAGAAAGGTTCTCAATTGCTCTCCTTTTTTCCCTAAGATTGAGTATTATTCTAGCTGCCAGGATGTTCCCTTGTGGAAATCTCACTACTTTGACTCCTCTAATCTCTTAACCAGATATAATTTTAGACAAAACATAAAGTAGATATCCCTCTGTCTAGAGCTACCCCCAGGGCACATGGGCTATGGAAAAAAATTTTTGTAGGTTGCCTGTCTGTATAAGCAGTTTAATTAGAAATGAGAAATTATAAAATTCATGGACCCATGTGAGTTATAGTGATTTACTGATGAAGACAAAATGACAGGTTGAGAAGAGGTATTATCTTCCAATCAGTGCATGTGGAGATTCTTTGTCTTATGTCCTATGTGAATGAGAGTTGCCACAAATTCAGTGTCTCAGCACTATTCTGGTGGCCCAATTCTGTGTGGCCAGTAGTAGTAACCCGCCGCTCATGGGATGTGGTGCCTCTTAGAGGCTCCAGGCTGACTCTGAGTGTGAGTTCCAGAACTCCGCAGGGCTTCTGGTTTACCCAACATGGGAGGTAGAGAGCTGGAAATGGCTCCTGGGAAAGAAAAGGAGGGCCAGGACCCATGTAAGGTCCTAATCTGCACACCAAGTGCGGATAGCATGGCTAGCCCCAACAGGTGCCAGGCTTCAGAGGGAGATTTTCTTCAAGGAGAGCACTCCACAGCACTGTGTCCTGAGGCATAGGACTCATGGCATGAATATGCTTCCCTAATCTAAGAGCCATATTGCCTCTTTCCACATTTACCTTGTTACATGTTTGATTGTAGAGATCTCTCATTTGCTCTTTTTATTTTAACTGAAGATATGCAAAATGGTTGAACTACAGCTCCAGACAGAGCAAGTTGGTGGTAAGGCCTAGACAGGAACCCCTGGCCCCAAGCCAGTAGTGAGCAAGCCTTCATGCCAGATGGCTTCTGTATGGTTTTCTCAACATTCAGTACCTCCTCCTTCTGTTCTTTGGTATCATGGACTGAAGGCTTGTGCCTGCCTCAATATTCATGTTGAAGCTCTAACACCCAGTGTGGCTGTTTTTGGCGATGGGGCTTCTAAGGAAGTAATTAAGGTTAAATGAGGTAATAAGAGTGAGGCCCTGATCCAAGAGGATTAGTGTCCTTATAAGAAGAGACACCAGAGAGCCTGCCCTCAGTCTCCCCCAATGGACAGGCACTGAGTAAAGACCATGTGAAGACATAGTGACAAGGTGGTCATCTACAAGTCAGGAGGAGAGGTCTACCTAGAAACTGAATTTTCTAGTACCCTGATCATGGACTTCCAGCCTCCACAACTGTGAGCAAATAAATCTGTCATTTAAGCCACCCAGTCCATGGTATTTGGTAATGGCCGCCATAGTAGACAAATACACTTGGCTTCCCAGGGTAGCCCTTACCAAACTACCTTCCACACTTCGCAAACCTCTTCCAAATTCTACCTCTTTGTCACCTCAATCCTTCAGTGGCTTACTTTCAGCTAGCACCCTGGTACACAAATCTACAATGACTATTATTAATGTTACACCTTCTAGCTAAGATATTTTAATCAGGACCACTCTGGGATAATTCCCTAATTCCAAGGAATAATTTTAACAGTGAGTTTTTTTAGAGTGTGCAGATTAAGGACTTTAACTTTGATTACATAGGTCTTTAGGAACTCTTAAATCTCTCCATGAAAGCAGCTGCCTTTCACTTGTGAGTGCCATCAACCTCAATCTGTAGACTGAGCAGTCCTCTACCTTTCAATATTCAGACAAAGAATATTTATTTTCCCATTGGGAATAGAGAAAATAATTATATCTGGAAATATCAGTTGGTCATTATCATATCATTTATTTGAAATGGGATGGTTATGTATCATGTGTTCATTTTAAAATATTTACTGATCTATTTCTCTATTTACTTTGAAAGATAGTATAAAGTTTTTCAAGTAGGAATCATGTTGTGAACTCCTTTTAACATTTTGTGGAACAAAAGCATAACAGAGCCAGAATGTATACAAGTATTCAACAAATATATGTTAGTTTCTTGAATAACTGAAGCTGAATTAAACTGTTAGCCATGCATTGAGTTACAAGTAACACAAACCTTAACTCACAGAATCGTAATAGGGATTTGTTTTTCTCCCATATCAGTCATTTTGAAGTAGGTAGTTTCTGGCTTTTGTTTAGCTGCTCAAAATGCCATCAGAGATTATTATTTTCTTTCATATTTTTTGGCCTCTCATCCTTAGTATGTTGCCTTTGTTCTCACACTTGGGCCCCATGATCAAAACTGATGGCCACAAACAGATAATCAGAACTGTGTCCAGTCTTAGAAACTGAGTTTCTGAGAAGGCTTGGAAAATGGGTATTGTGTACGGCAGAGTTGACTAGTTATGACAGAATGCTTCACTTGCAAAGCCTAAAATATTAGCTGGTTCTTTACAGAAAAAGTTTGCTGACAACTGATCCACACTATATCTAAGCAATTCCTTTCCTAAGTGCAAGGTTCCACTGAATGAAATGTTTGAGAGAGTTTGTATATGTTTTATTATAATAGCTCCAAACTGTTAAAACAATTCTCACCAGGAAGAGAATTGATAAACTGTAATATATTCATACAATGGAATACTTCACAGTGTCTCAAAGGAGTAAATTATTGGTAGATATAACATGAATGATTCTCACAGCTATATTGAACAAGAGACGCCTGACACAAAAGAGAACATAATTGTGTGGTTCCATTTATATCAAATTCAAGAACTGGTAAAAATCGTTGACAAAAGTTGGAATAATGGAAACTCCTGGTGATAGGGTATAAACAGAGAAGCCACCAAGGGGAAACTTGTATGGTGCTAGAAATGTTCAATGTCTTGCCCAGTGTATATATGCGAGTAAGAAACCAAGTGGTAGACTTTATGTACTTCATTAATAATGCTGTTCCTCAACTAAAAAGTTCATGTTTATTATAGACTACCTGGAAAGCATAGCAAAATTTAACAAAACATTAAAAGCCAGGAATCATCTTGGTATTCAGAGGGTAACTATGCTTACCACTTTTTCTTCCAGACTTTTGTTTTTAATAAGGTTTCAAATGTACCAAAAAATTGCAAGAACAAAACAAAGAACTTCCTCATCCCTCAAGCTCAGATTTCCCCTTACCGCTAAATATTCTGGGATATACTTTTCCCAAACAAGAACATTCCCTTACATTGCCACTGTGCAAACCTCTGAAAGTCAGGAAATCAACACTGGTACAATATTACCATCCCATCCAGAAACCCCATTCAAATTTTAACAACTGTCCAACCGAAAGTCTTATTTTCCTTTCTGATACAGCATCCTACCTAAGATCATGTGTTGTATTTAGTGATCATATCACATTAATTTCCTTCAGGCTGGAACAGTGGCTCAGTCTTTTCTTGTCCTGATGTCTTTGCAAAACTTAAAGAATACAGGTGGCCTATAGAATGACCACCATTGGGGTTGGTCATATGTTTCCTATTGACCAGATGTGAGCCACAAATTCTTGGCAGAAATAGCACAGAAATGATGCCGGACTCTTCACAGTGCATCATGCCAGTGGCCACACACTGTTTACTGGTCCCAATAAGACGTTGATGGTGATCATCTGAGCAAGTTAGTGTCTGCCAGACTTCTTCACATGAAGCTGCCATTTCCTCCTTTGTATTTGATCCATCTTTTGTGAAGAGATGTTCTGAAATTATCCTTTTTCTCAAAGCTCCATCCATCAAACCTCACATCCATTGACAACTCCTGCTGGCATCAACTGCTGTTGCGATGGTCTGACTGTCAAGTAGTGATGATTTTCCCCAATCCTTCTCCACATGTCGGGTGGCTTTCGATTTTAAGGAAGAGCTTTCTCCTCTCCCCTTGGCATTTATTAGCTTATTTAGATTAATATAGACTCCTTGGTTATGAAACCCACTTAGATTATTTCAAAAGGTGTAACACTTTTTTCCATTTATTAGTGAAAGAGGCCAGAAAACAACTTCAAGAACAGCGCATGGCAGACAAATTTCCTTGGCAGTCATGGTCACATATATGGTACATCAAAGTTCCATCCATTTTCATAAGTCACAATAAGTTTCATAAAATACTGGGCCCATTGAAAGAGAAAAAAGGCAATTTTCAAAAAGGAATATGTGCGGTGGAGCCAAGATGGCAGAGAGGAAGGGAGCTCTGTAAACTCCCTCCGCACCGTTTTTCGAACTGAGAAGGATATTACGTTCATCTGCGAGAGCGGAAGGAGAAAATACGAACTCCAGAAGGAATAGAACCTCAAGGATACCTGAGTGAGTGGGGGCAAACGAGGGAGATCCGAAAACGGGCCAGCTCGGGACGGGCAGGGGAGGTAAGATCCCCAGCCCAATGTGGCGGTGGCGCAAGCGCGCAGCGCCCGAGATACAAAGGGAGGAGACAGAGTCGGAACACGCTCATAGAACTGTCTCTGGGGAAGAGGTATAGAACGCTTGGCTGCACTTGGAGACAGAAACCCACTCCATAGATAACTGCTGGGTAGCCGGAATCCCGAACCGGGGTGGCGCAAGAGAAGGAATAGCCTCCAGCCCTAAGCCATCTCGGCGGGGAATCAGAGGCGTCTGTGGCTGTGAGAAGCGGCTGCGCTGGGGAGGTGCGCTCCCCGGCAGGAGCGGCCAGAGCAGTGACTGCGCCAGGCGCGAGCAATTCAAACTTGGTTTTGGGAACGGGACCACGGACCGCATTTCCACGGCACACCTCGCCCTCTGCATGGACTGCGCGAATCCCGGGTCTCCACAGGGAAAAAATAAGGCGCACACCGACTGGACCCTCAACAAAGAGTAGGTGGCGGGTGGAGGCCCGGGCGCACGCTTAGACGGTAGGAGCTCCCAGCTCATTTCCAGCAGCGCACAGTGGCTTGAGCAAAGCTATCGGAAACTAAGACAGACTCGGTTTTTTCCTTTTTGTTTTTTTCCTTTCCCCCATTGCAATCGCGATCCTGACTGGGGGTGGGGACTCCGCAATTGAGTCTGTGAAGGCGTGCACTTCACCTCCTGCTGCTCATTTCGCCTCAGGCAGGGGCGGAGCCTCTGAGAACAGACTCCAAGACCTACCACATCAAACCAAGCCTATCCACCAGGGGGAGCTGCTGCTTGCCTTTTTTTTTTTTTCGTCTTTTTTTTCTTTTTCATTTTGTTTTTTTTTGGTTGTTTGTTTTTTTAATATATAACAAAAAATTTTTTTTCTTCACTAGTTTCGTACTTATTTCTTTGTCATTATTACCTTTTTTCCCTTTTTCTTTACTCAATTCCTTTAAATTTTACTCCTATATTCCTTTCTCCTTTCTCCCTTACTTTTTCACCTTCTCGCAACCCAGATATATT
>NC_043703.1:68546897-68557561 GCF_006229205.1 Suricata suricatta | reverse complement strand
GGGCACTTAAGGGGAAGAGCACTGGGTGTTGTATGGAAAACAATTTGACAAAATATTATGGAAAAAAATAAAAGCAAAAAAATGAACTACTTTAAAAAAATAAAAAAATAAAAAGTGTTAATCCTGAAAAAAAAAAAAAGGAATATGTGCTATTGAGTGAGACATTTACTATATTACTTCCTATAGTACCACATGCAGATTATGTTTTCCAAATTAGGTGTGGGAAGTGGAATAAGCAATCAATCTGTCCTCCTTTGCTAAAGGGCTCTCCACTGGCTAATGAGAAACAAGACTAAAGAAAAACTGCCCCATACATCCCCTCAAGGGAAAAAGAAGAAAAACAAAAAATAAAACAAGTCCCTAAGACATACCAAATTCCTCTCCAGAGTGTAAACAGGAAGCAGTCTCAACAGTTTGAGCCAAGAATTTATCACAGAGTTATTACAAGCATGTCTTCCTTTGAAAGGAACAAACTTTTTGAAATAAAAAAGACCAAGATATGGTACTGATCACTTTTTTTTTTTTACAATGCACAGCATTTAACATTAATTAGTATTGAAACTGAGTTAGACCGTACCGATGAGCCTTGTCTCCCGAGAGTACACATGGGTGAATGCAGGGCATTTTTCATTATTGCAAAAGCATATGTTAATTTTTAGGCTTTAGTTCAATTTAAACATTGCTTTTAGCAGCATGTGGACCCCACTAGTGCAGAAGATGTGGAGGGGTGTTGGTTGCAGCACACACATCTATAGTGTTTCTATTCCAGAAGCTGGAGAGCAACTAATAAATAGTGTTTTGTCAAATGCACTCTTTTGGCCTTTCCATTTTGGTGCAAAACACTCCACATACTTGGGAGCCTTCAGGCCATGGGTCTGCTTTTCAACAGTCTCCAGGAAAGATAGGCTCTTGTTAGTTCTTAGCAAGTGTCTCGGCAGTAGCTGGTCCCAATAAGCAAGAGAGGAGATTTTGGACAGTGGTGTCTCAAGTACCCACTTTTCTTTTGTATTTTCTTTCTTTCATTTTTTTTTTTAAATTTTTAATGTTTGTTTTTGAGAGAGAGCGAGAGACAGAGTGTGAGTGGGGGAGGGACAGAGGGAGATGGAGACACAGAATCTGAAGCAGGCTCCAGGTTCCGAGCCTGATACGGGGCTTGAACTCACAAACCAGGGAGATCATGCATGATCTGAGCTGAAGTCAGACGCTTAACCAACTGAACCACTGAGGTGCCCTTCTTTCATGTTTTCAAATGAGGCTAGAGGGAGCACTGAAAAACAGACTAGGGATGCATCTGTTTCGGGCTGGTGACAGGTCATACTTTGTCATATCATTTTGCACTGTATTATCAAAAAGCTCAAGAGCATATGGCTCTCTGTACCCTAACTGTGCTTGTACACTGGTCAGGCATGGCTGGTATATATTCAGATGGGAATCTGACTGTTGGGTAGACTATTAGGTGACCTTTATTTACCAATGCCTCTTTCATGGACAATACAGTTATTTATGTTGCTGCAGTATTTTGGCCCCCATTTTACATATTTCAAATTTAATGTTGGCCCCAAATTCTCTATCAGGTATTGGCCGACCCATGTGGGGTCTCCCCAGTTGCTAGACAGTAGTATGTCCATGACATATTTAGATGCTAACATTTTTCTGGATTTGGTCAGTGGGGGCCCCTTCAAGCTGGCTCTCACACTTGTTCTAGGGAACCTCTTCAATATTTTTGTATATTCTGGAAAAAATAACAAAGGGGGTGTATTATTTCTATCCCAGAGATAGGGAATCAGCTGTTTCACTGAGGAGCTCTGGTTCCTTTTAGTGAAAAATGACATTTAGAAACTAAGTTTGATTTGAACACTCAATATGCTCATTCCTACTGGGCTCTCACTGCTCCCAGGCTACTTCAGCAGATGAAGCTGAAAATATATGTACGTATACACACGTACATATATACATATTAATATACACACATATATATCTATAATTATTTCCATGCCTGCATATATACATTAAAAGTTCCACATTAATACCAATGCATCTAATTCTAATTCAGTACTAGAATTATTTCTAGGCTTTCCCTTTTCCATCTCAGACCTAATCGGAAGGTTTTTTTCAACTGGGATTTAAAATGGAGGAAGAAAAGTCAAAATTGCAAACCTGCATATCATAGATGCATTAAATACCACATGGCATTGTTGACTTTCTGTAACTTATTTATGTACAGATCACCCTCTCTTGGTGAGATCATAATGACTCGAGAGTTGCATTTTGTGCAGAATGAAGAGGGGTATGCTAGAACCCAGACACGAGACAGAGATTGGCCACAATATTCCAGGATCCAAAGTATAATGAGAGGTAGAGGTACCCCTGAGGAATAGATTCTTTACACCCAGTCTCTCGCTTAACCTTGGAATGTTCTAGACTGTATGCACCTAGGAGGAGCATCCTCTTTCTGGCACTTTGGACGTCATTAGCATACCAGCATCTGCCTTTGTTTCGAAGGCAGGTTTATCGAAAGTCCTTCTGAATCCTTGTCCCCACCCCTCTCAACCCTGCCCCAGTTCCCTTCCTCCTTAGAATGTTGGTGATGCACTGCAAGAGTGCCAGAGACTGAGCTGCTCAGACCTGAGTAGTAGCATAATGGTGAGGAGGTTCTGAGTCCCTAGAGTCACACTGCAGAATCTAGAGACAGAAAATGGTTAGCTTGTCGGTTGAATCTGGCCCACAGACATTTTGTTTGACCATTTTTTAAAATTATGATTTTTCAAACAAAAATCCAGATTTTTGACTTTTCTTGAAAAATGTGAATATGAGGCAACAAGGGGCCCATATTCCTAAGCACTGACACTCAGCTAGAAGTCTAGGAGGGTCAAGTATTCTCCAGAGGACCCACTGTTCCCTGCCTGCCCTACTCATTGACATTTACTACGTGATAGCCTTCCCCAGAATTGTCAGCATAATGCAGGGGATTTTCTGTTGCTCTGTTTGCTTTGATCCCATAATCACTTCTCTTTTTTTCATGGACAGCTTAGGCCCACCAGCCTCCTTAGAAGTAGTAGTTCAGGACTGAAGGTAGAGGCAAACTCTAAGCCAGTTAGGGGAGATGAGGCAGGAGAGGATGGCAGCCTATACCAAAACTGGACTTCAAGTTCATTTTTGAAGTGAAAGTGGAAAAGAAACCAGGGTCTCAGAGCATCTGAACTTCTTCACTCTACCATGTAGCTAGTAAGCAGAGGAATAACAGAATTTAGCAGGGGAGCTCAGAAAGAAAGGCTAAAGACGTGCTGCTTGCTTTTTTTCCTGGGAACACAGCCATACCACATTTCCCATATAGCCCCTCCGGTCAGAGTGGGGTCATGTGAACATGTGATAGCTGGACATACGTGGATGCAATTGATGTATATCACTTCTAAGCCTAGTCATTACTCATCTTTCCCTCCCCCATCTTTCACCCAGAAACTCTTTCTTGGTCTAAAGAGTCATAGATTGAGTAGAGGATTCTGAGGTCTTAAAAGATGGATGACTCACATGCTAGGAGCCTAGATCCCTGAATGACTATGTGGAGCAGAGTACTTTTCCCCTACAAACTTCACTAGACTCTAATGAGAGCAAGAAATCAACTTCTTATCGTTAACCGTTGTCTTCTTCCTAAAGCTCTTCCTCTACCTTGCAGGCAGGGGGGGATCTTTCCCCGTCTCTACATATGGGCTCTAGAAATAGACTGTTTCTTATTCTACTCTACCACCACTTACTAGCTGTGTGACCTTGGGCAATTAACTTTAGTGAGCTCACCCAGGGGCTCTTGTGAGGATTCATTAACATTATGTCAAGTTCACTGAATGATTGCAATGAAAAAATACAGAAGCTCAAGGTTAGTCAAGGTTACTACTATTACTAATTCAGTATCTTGATTTTCTTCTTTCTTCTCTGGCTTCTCCATAATATTTTTTAGCTCTTCTTTCTCTTCTTGCTTATTGTTGGTTTTTACAAAGGATATTGTCTTGGAACTTGCCACATCTCATTTTTCCTCTGTGATTGACAAACCTGTCAAATTCTGAATGTTCTATCAAGCACTGTGTCCTCTATATTTCTTCCCTTACATGTCATCAAAGCCATCATATATACATAAGAGTATACTGACTGAGCTCTTTCTGTGGGGTTTTGTGGTAAACCCAGTCAGACTGCATCAAAAAGGAAGAGCTCAAGGACGTGAATTAGGTCAGGTGTCCTGCTTACTAGAACTAAGGGACTAAGCCATAGCACATCTCTATGACTCAGAGATTTCTTGAAGGAATCACATGAACTTCTGAGGTTCTTACAAAGCCCTTTAAAGTTCAAGAAGTATGATCCTTCACTTGTGATTCTTCTAGTCTTCTTTAAAAATTTTTTTTGTTAGCAACAGAAACTACATGTGAGTGGGGGAGGGGCAGATAGAGGGGGAGAGAGAGAATCCCAAGCAAGCTTCATGCTCAGCGTGGAGCCCGATGCAGGGCCTGATCTCATGAACCATAAGATCATGACCTGGGCCGAAATCAAAAGTCAGATGCTCAACCAACTAAACTACCCAGGTGCCCTGCCCCTTAGTCTTCTGTTTGAAATACAGCCCAATCTAGGATTATTCAGTTGGTTTATTTTTCTTTAAAATGAGCTTCCAGGATGTGGTCCACAGAATAGTTGACTTTTAAAATATTCAGAAGGAGATTTTCAGAATTAAGTAATTTTTAACCACTCTGTTAGAAATTCTCAGAGCATGTCAGTATACTAAAAATCATAGGAAGCCCTGCTATAAAGAAACATAAACTTAAGTCAGGCTAGCATCTTCAAAGCTTATTTACCTAGAACCCTACTGACATTGCTCTTTGGGTTCAGTCTAGTTTGTGGGGGTCCTTCAGTTGTGTAAGTGGGCTCAGCAGGGACACAGAAAGAAGAGCTCCAATTGCTTAATGGCTACCTAAAGGGTAACTGAGAGCAAATAGGCCAGAGAGGGAGGAACCAGCACTATGAGGAGCAAGGAGATATGTACTGTGTTCCAGAAGTCAAGGCATCAGACAGATTTTTTTAAAAAAAGATGATATGGTCAACTACAGAAAATGACAAAATGCCAAAGAATTTTTTCACTCCTAGATAAGTCATTCTAAGAGAATTTTTTGGATTACTAGTGCTTACCTAGGCATTTGTGTTAGATACCTGACCAAGGTTAGTTTAGTAGCAGTGAACAAGACAGACGTCTCCAGCTCTTGTGATGAAGAGGACTGGTGGGGCGGCCAAGTTTGATGTGAGCCACTGAGCCGAGTAGTCCTTGGAGCTCCTGGAATGGAGCATCATGGAGCAGAAGCTAGCATGGGGGCACCTGAGTGGCTCAGTCGGTTAAGCATCTGGCTTTGGCTCAGGTCATGATCTCATGGTTCGTGGGTTCGAGCCCTGCATCAGTCTCTGTGCTGACAGCTAGCTCAGAGCCTGGAGCCTGTCTTCATATTCTGTGTCTCCCTCACTCTGACCCTACCCCGCTCATGCTGTCTCTGTCTCTCAAAAATAAGTTAAAAAAAAAACAGAAAAAAAAAAGAAGCTAGCATGACATTAGGTTGTTCTGGGTTTTTAATGATAGTTTCCAAAACAGAAAAAGAATGTCAGAGAAATTGGTGAAGACAAAGAACCAGGCACATTGGGTACACTTCAGAGCAATCGAGCCTTTTGATTATTGGTTCAAGGGAGTGACTGGGACACAAGTATGCAATGTACTGCTTATTTCCTCTCACTTAGACTCTGCAGGAATAAATAAGGCTAGCACTTCTAAAGAAGTCCTTTCAAAATGTTTTGAAAAAAATTCTAGAGAGGAAAAAAGAAATCTCTGTGCCAATCGCAGCTCAGCAGAGCGTGCACAACTTGAGCCTAAGTTGGGGCCCTTGGGATAAATCTCAGTTCTTTAAAAGGACATTTCCTATGTGGCCATGGCACAAAGGCCATGGAGCAAATATTGCACAATGGATACCCAAGATCCGGGAGAAACCAGCAAACTTGCTTTGTTAAACTATATAGTGTTATAAAAAGTGAGTTAGTTGCAAACGTTTCAAAATAGGGAAATTTAACAAAATATGGATTTCTAGTTGCTCTTGAAAAAGTGAAGAGTTTGAGTAGATTGGTTGGCTCTGAGAAGCGAATTCCCCATTTATATAGGGCAGCCATTGTATTTCTATGCCATGGTAGATTCATTCACTTACATCACCTGGCTGGTCCTAGAAGAGTTCTGACTTGGTGACCTTTGCTATAAAGCATTGTTGGAATAGATAGTTAAGATATTATTTAATTTTAATCATGTTTTCAGGCAACATTATGAAATCTGAGTTTGTTAAATCCCTAGGACCAATAATACAAATAGGCCAATCTAGTTCCTTCAAGTTCTCCACAAATATATTTGGGATACCTTTGAAGGTGTGTCTCATGATTGTATGACTTACTGCATTCACTTTCCCTCTGATTTTTATTCTTATAGGGCCCAGTGCTATAGTGAATACTAATACCCACTGAAATGAGTATTACGAGTATTATGAAGTGGCTAAAAATCCCCATTTGAAGTAGAGATTAATATTTACTTCTCAGAGTCATTGTCACAGTTAAAGGAATACTTGAAAAGTGTTTCAAACAGGACCTGGTAACTGGTAAGTATTATAGCTGTAGTTCCTAAATAAAAAAAAAATTAAATGCTGTCAATATTTGGTTTGGTTGCCAATTCATAGTTACTTTCTCCTTCTATTCTCTCTGCAGCCTGGGTTCATGCAGAAAAATGACATTCCTTAGCTGAGTATGTCTTTCTTGGTCTTAATTAGAAAAGGAAGGAGCATGGGGTTCCTGGGTGGCTCAGTTGGTTAAGCCTCTGACTTCAGCTCAGGTCATGATCTCGCAGTTCGTGGGTTCAAGCCTTGTGCTGGGCTCTGTGATGACAGCTAGCTCAGAGCCTGAAGCCTGTCTTCAGATTCTGTATCTCCCCTCTTTCTCTGACCTTCCCCTGCTCTTGCTGTCTCTGTCTCTCAAAAATAAAAAATATTTAAAAAATAAATTAAAAAAGGAAGGACCTGCCACCCTTGCATATTTTATTCTCTGTATTCATAAACTGCATAAGATGACGCCCTGAGTCCTCAAAGCCTTACAAACATTTTTAGTGAAAGAGATCTCTTAGTCTTTATTTTCTCTTGATTTTACCCTCTCCTCTGCCTACCTACCCCAGATGTGAGGACGTTGTCCTTGGACAGAAATAAACTAAATCACAGAAATTGGGTAACACTCAAATTTATCGCTCTCTTCCCAAGGTATATGCTTCATGCTGCACCTTTCTCTTCCTGTAGGGAGGGTTTTACAGCTTTGCTACTAGAACCTGTAGCTAGCCCCACTTCTTCAGAAAGGCTAGTTCTGCAGAATCCAGTGATGAGCACAATTTGGGTCCTATGATAGCTTTAGGCCATAGCATTTGGGTACAAATGAAGTGTTATCTTTCAGTGGTTTCTGTGCCCTAGACATGTGCACGGCCAAAGCTGCCCACGTTTCTGATTTTCACACCAGTAACTCTCTCTGGGAGTAGTGGCCAATTCTACCTTTGAATGCCAGTTACTAAAGTTGGAAGAATCTTTAGCAAGGAAATTTAGTATAATTTCTATTTTTCTTTCAGCCTTCTCCTTGTCATCCCTATCCCCCAAATCACAATCAACAATGACCAAATATAAAAATAAAATTTCATCAGTACTCATCAGAAACTGTTTGAAGAAATGATGCTACTACTGAATAGTCTATATAAAATATTAATAACTCAATTGGTATCTGGCTGGGAGCCACACCGGCCTTGCTGGATGACATAGTCACAGGAAGGAAATGGCAGATGTTTGCACAGCTCCTGCCGTAAGAAGCAAAACTGGTATCTCCTTCTGCTACTGGTTCATATTGGGAATGAGCCTACTGTTGTTGATTAGGCTTCACAATATTCCAAATCATACCAATATCTCCCCCACAGATACCTCATGAGGAGAAGTATATTCCCACCCCTACAGAGGAAATTTTAGATCAAAGCACTGCAGATGTTTGTAAAAAGGCTCTTCTAATGAGCCTTGCAGACCCAAGACCCAAGACATAAATAATATGGTGCGGAGGTGTTAAGAACACAAGACTTACTATTATCTCTAACCTAGAGAAAAAGAGTCTAACTTAGGGATAAGAAACAGACTAGGGTAGGACATAAGTTCCTACACATACCTTTGCTAATTGGTGCCACAAATACCTTCCCTTACACTGATATCCGTAACAAGGATGGGAAGAGTAATTAAAACATAAACCTATATATAAAGGCTGACACAGGGCCCCTATGGTGCTTACACCTTCAACATCAAATAACAAGGTTCTCACAGGCAACTTACTAACCAGCTCAAATACATTCTTCCATTTGTGAGCCAGACAGAATGACTCCTAGCCTACCTATATATCACTCAACCTATGCCTGAATCTTAGCATTATTGATATAAACAAATGTGTATGTTATCTGCTTTTCACTAAAATCATCATGTTATTTTTTTAGTTGTAAAATTTACTACCTCACTGTAATTAGAATAGTTCTGCAAGAATACTTCTGTAAAACCTGTTTCTGTACACTTTTCAAAGCATCTTATCACAGAGATTTATTCATTGTAAAAATTCTACCTTCTGATGTCATGCTATTGTTTGACCTATAAATAAAGACACCAAAACAGAGCAGAGATGCCCGCCTGGTGCTCAGAAAGAAACTCAAGTCTCTCTTGCTCCCTTTCGCCAACACCGTCCATCCTTCAGAGACCCCTGGACCTGCTGGAGGTGGACTCCAGCAGTATCTACTTTCAGGGACTAAATAGTTTTATAGATTTTCCTTTCTTTTGTTTTTTCTTTTCTTTTCTTTGTTTTTCTTTTTCTGAGAAAATAGGTTCTCTCTTTTTCACATTCTTGGTAGAATTTCTTGGGAAATTATTCATGGCTTTCCTTACTACTACTACTGCTACTGCTACTGCTACTACTACTACTACTACTACTACTACTACTACTACTTTGATTACTACTTTAGACATCACCACAATGAAAGGATATATATGTACTACATAATAATACATTATTTAAATATAGCTGATTTTATAAAACACAGTGTGTCTATGTAATGCTTTTAAAGACACAATATCTGTAACCTTGTGTAACATGCCCAGGTGGTACTTATTAAAACTGGTCATCATCAACACAGCTACGATGAAATAAGTGCCCACTAGGTAGTTTATTTAATTGGGATACTCTCCCTATGAGACAGATAACAAAATTTCTCTTTTACAGATGAAGAAGCTTCTTGGGCCAACTTAGTAACTTGCTCAAAGTCACACTATTATATTAGTTAAGGCCAGAGTGCAGATCCAGTCCTTGGTCTGTCAGGTCCCAAGTCCTTGCACTTCCAACTCTTTCACTCTCAATCCTGAAGAGATAAAAGGCTCTGAGATAGAAGATAGTCTTTACAAAGCACACCTAGGCTGAGTCTTCATAAAACCTAGAGGTCTAATGGATGGAGTCTCTGCTTTATCCCCAGACAATTACGGGGGAAACTACATTGTCAGATGGTAGGAAGGATCAGTTGACAGTGATACCATACAGCAGCTGATATCAGAGGGAGAAAGTATATATGTGCTAGTTCTTTTGGGATTAGAGATATGGATTTTTGTAGGATTTGACAAAATGAAAGCATTTTCAAGAGGACTGGGAACCTAGGCACACGATATTCTTTTAAAAAGTTGAGTTTCAACACTTTGAGTGGTTTATATGGAAGCTCTCTGGGTGAGATCAAGAACACAGTTATAGACTCTGGGGCAGGATGGGCCAAGGGTCCTAGCCATTGACAGAAAGATAATTATGAAGGTCCTGAATAGGGAAGAAACTTTACCACATTTAGGGCGTTATGAAGAGTGTTATGAGTAGCTATTATTGTGGGAAAGGAAATCAAGGTCTCCAAGATGTCTTAATGATACCAGAACAACACACTGTTCCAATGTAAATATCAGGAGACTCTCAGAAATCCTCTGGAATAGGTTTATGAACAAAAATGACCCCTGCACTTCTTGCCTATGTCAGTCTATAGCATCTTTGGGACATTATAATTTTGGTTTTCTACCTAGATCTTATATAGAAGATAGCAAACTAAACAATGCCCTTTATATTAGTGACATATACATTCAGTAACAAATATAGCAGTGGTAGTTATACTGTGTTTCTTCTAATGATTGATAATAAAATGTCATATTAAATGAATTCTTAATGAAGACAGTTTTGGGAGGGAGCTAATCTAAGATGGTCCAAACACATACATTTCTTTTTTTTTTTCCATAATATTTTATTGTCAAATTGTTTTCCATACAACACCCAGTGCTCTTCCCCTTAAGTGCCCTCCACCATCACCACCACCTCTTTCCCCCCCTCCCCCTCCCCCTCAACCCTCAGTTCATTCTCAGCATTCAATAGTCTCTCAAGTTCTGCATCCCTCTCTCTCCCCAACTCTCTCTCCCTCCTCCGCTCCCCCTGGTTCTCCATTAGGTCTCTCCTGTTTTCCTGCTAGACCTATGAGTGCAAACATATGGTTTCTGTCCTTCTCTGCCTGGCTTACTTCACTCAGCATGACACCC
>NC_043703.1:68528267-68546797 GCF_006229205.1 Suricata suricatta | reverse complement strand
ATTAGGCCTCAGAATGTTCCAAATCAGACCGATATTCCCCACAGAGTTACCCCATAAGAAGCAAATTCCTATCCCTAAAAAGGAGATTGTAGAGCAAAGCACTGCAGATGTTTGCCAATAGGCTCTTCTAATGAGCCTTGCAGACCCAAGACATAAATAATAAGGGGGGCTAAGAATACAATTAACTCAATTAACTCTGGCCCTGAGATGAAGAGCCTAACTTACAGATAAGAAACAGACAAGGACCGGACATAAGTTGCTACATATACCTTTGCTAATTGGAGCCAAAAATACCCTCTCTTGTACTGACTTCAGTTATGAGGATGGATAAAAAACTAGAAACCCAGGTGCAAGGCCAACATACATAGTGTCCCCATTGTGCTTACATCAAAGAAAGGGCTTTCTCTAGCAACTTGCTAATAAGCATTCTTTCTCTTGTGGTTAATGAGCTAGATAAAATAACTCCTGCCTACCTATATACAATTTAACCTATGTTTTAATTTTAGTGTTACTAACTTAAATAATATGTATATTATCCTGTTTTTTTTACTAAAAACATCCTGTTATTCTCCTGGTTATAAAATTTACTCAACCTTACTGTATCTTGGTTATAACTTGTTAATTAAAAACAAAGTCATAATTAGTGGCCCAAACCAGCCCATACAAAATAAGATAGGCTTGTTACTTTCTTAATCTTGGGGACTGATGCCAAGAATGAATGGGATTTTTCTACAGAAATACTTCTGTGAAACTTGTTTCTGTACACTTTTGATGATCAAAGCGTCTTTTCACAAGGAATTAGCCACTGTAAAAAATTCTATTTTCTGATGTCATGTTATTGCTTGACCAATAAAAAAAAGACACCAAAGCAGACAGAGCAGAGATGCCTGCCTGGTGATCAGAAAAACTTGAGGCTCTCTCACTCCCTTTCGCTGACACCGTCCATCCTTTCAGGGACTCCTGGACCTGCTGGAGGTGGACTCCAGCACAGAAGATGGAGATGGAGATATACTCCTTAGCCAGGGGTTCTAAAAGCCAGCTGTCCCCTAACTCTATTCCTACCAAATAAGAAATGTCTAGGGTGGGGTACAGGGAATTTGTATTTTTAATTAAAATTCTCTCAAGTGGTTCTTATGTACAGCTAAATTAATAATTGTTGTCTTATGCCATCCTCTTTATATTGAATGTCAGTTTTCTGAGTGGAGCATTTGATGGTGGTGGATAGCAAATAGCAATAATACTCTTATATAAGAATCTGGTGTGTAGGCTACTCCATACGGCTACACATGCATTCGTGTCTTGAGCTAGAAGAGGCAGGGATAGAGTTGACATTCTATCATAAAAGTTAAGAAATTTTCTTATTTACTATTCTTATGCAATTGGTAGAAACCCCATCTGTGAGAGAACTTGAGCAGGGTGATTATAGTCAAATAAAAACACATGTTTTGCTGTCAGGACTGGACAGTCAGTGTGGACACAGCTCATGGACTGGAGGATGAGTCGGTCAGAGAGGGGCACATTCCATGTTTGTCTGAGTGCCCCTGAGGCAGAGGGGTTGAGGTGACCTTCCCGCTGTGGGCCAGGCCGCCCTGAGCTTCCCTGGCTACGTTCTAGAGGCTTGAGCAGTTCCAGGTCACTGAGGAAAGAAACAAAGGCAAAAGCATAATGATGATGGAAACTGTCCAGTAAGAAAGCAAAGCCTGACTGGAGTAATACTCTTTGCTGGCTCCCAACGACAGTGCTCTTGATAGACAGGAGAATGAGAGGGCTCTGTGCTCTGGTGGCCTGGCATGAGAGACCTTGGTGAAGCCATGGATCAGGCACCTGGAGAGTTGCCATGGGAGGCTGCCTAGAGAAGGTTGCAGGGCACTGAAAACAGAGCACTTGATGAAGATGAAAACGTTGAGGCCGACAGAAATATTAATACCCCTAGTCTTATCCTAAAACAGATTTGAAGAGGGAATATCACAATCTTTACAAAGATAATAATGGAGTCTATGAGCTGTTCTTCTAAGGTAACTTGTATTCTGACAACTTTTCCCCAAACTTCTGAAAAGCCAAAGCCATCCCACAGAGAAAAGAAAAAATTTCACAGGAGAAACTGCAGTGAACACACGGCTGCTGGAGCCTCAGCAAGGAAGGACGCCTTCACTGTGGTTTGCAGAGAACTGCTTGCACAGAAGAGATGGAACTCAAGAAACTAGTTTCCAAAGTGAATGGGGTCAGAATTTAGAAGGTTTCTGTGGCCATGAGCCTACTAGCGCAACAGAGGGACTCATTTATTAAAGGGGTATAAAAGCAGCTTTGCCTGTGATTTGGGTGTGAATCTAATTTTGCGGTAGCCAATTTACTGAATTCAATTTCTTGCCAAGAAAGTTTGTCTCAGAAGCAAATCCATTTTTTAGGGGCCGAACTAAAGATTATTGCAAGTATAATTTGCAGTAGCCACTGTAAAGGCTGTATGTAAGGGCCACTTCGATTACTTGTCACACTGCCTAGACTATAAAGACTCATTCGGAATGTTCTCTTTGTGATGAAAGAGGTGCCTTGAGAAAGGCTTGTCCTATTCTAATGGTCTCCTGGTGGCTGAATCACAGCTTAGTTCATAGTCAGGGGCTCTGTTTATAGCGGTGGCCATTGATATAGTTGGTGAGGAGGTGGGAAGAAATCAAGAGCTTAATTCTACTGATAAGATGTATAATGGAGGTCCTGGAGCTTTTATATTAATTGTCAATTAATACAGATCAGTTGCTTAAATAGCCAGTAGCATTGTCTCTTACGGTGTGCTGGTGTGGTCCGTTGGTTTTTCTTGAAAAATTGACCAGCCCAGCTGTTCAGTGTGTTGCAAGTTAATGCTGCGTGATCAGTACCAAGACTGGGAGGTAAATCAGGTTCAGAAGAACGATGGGAGAGCAGCCCAGTTAATTCTTGAGGAAGCACCGAGTCAGCCCAGAGTTAACAACTTACAGAGTTACAGAGTTAACAACAAAGTTACCCTTCTATTAGCACGTTGAGTTTCTATTGAGGGTTAATTTAAAAAATGACGAATGATTCTTAACTGGGAATGTAGGGGCGAATGGCACTGAATCAAGGCTGAGACTGAGAGTCGGTTTGCCCGGTGCTCAAAAACATTGTGCAGTAATTCTAAATAGTGGAGAGTTGTTCCGTGCCAGCAGCGACTCAGCATGGGCGTCTACCCCAGACTCTAAGGCGTCTACTGGGGACACACAGATTTGAAGTTTTTTGTTTCTCAGGAAGAGCTCTTCGGTGTGGAAAGCACGGTAGCAAAAGTGAAATGACCTGCTACAGGATGCCCATTACAACTCCGAGAGTACGTAGCTGGTTCTTGTATCACACAACCGAAGACCATCCCAATTGCTTTGGTTCTATTTTTTCATCTTAATGAGAGTCGAATATTTGTACTGGGGAAAAAAATGGTTTATTCCGAGTAGAGACGAATTTTTAGAAAGCATCTCCCAGGCCGTTTTGAAACCCAAGCTGAACTCAGTTTCCTTATTGCCGATAATGTAGGTGGTGAGGGACAAGCCTGTCTGACCGGTTTTGTGCCTGGCCCAATGGCCCTGCTCTCTGTTTCTATCTGTAGCCAGGAAAACTTCTAATGTTTAATATCTGAATACTTGATGTCTGCATAGTAAAACTCTTCTAACTTTAAAGCAATACTGAAATGAGATATAAACCAGCCAATGGTTCCTTAATCTCAGACCTGGAGATGAATACCAAGTGTGCTTTTCTGAAGTGTGTTTGAAAATACCCTGCTGTACCATGGCTAATGGGATCCACTTTAATGTTTCCTAGCTAAAAATCTGTTCTAGTACCAGACAGAGAGAGAGAGTGTGAGTGGACACTGAGAGGGGAAAAGGTGTGATGGTGGCTTTCTAAAATATGACTAAAATTGTGTTTTAGAATATGATATACCATTCCTATAGAATCTACAGGAATGGCCGGGCAGGGCTTTGAACAACTGTCTGTACGATGAAAAGGAGGCAAGAAGGGTCCAAAATAAGGCCTTCAAATTGTTGTAAACATAGGGGAGAATTAAGATTCTGTTAAGATCCAAACTGAACTTGTTTGAGAAGTCTTTATCTGGGGCGCCTGGGTGGCTCAGTCGGTTAAGCCTCCGGCTTCGGCTCAGGTCAGATCTCACATTCGTGGGTTCGAGCCCCGCGTCAGGCTCTGTGCTGACAGCTAGCTCAGAGCCTGGAGCCTGCTTCCGGTTCTGTGTTTCCTTCTCTCTCTGCCCCTCCCCCTCTCATGCTCTGTCTCTGTATCAAAAATAAAACATTAAAAAAAAATTAAACAAAAGAAGTCTTTATTTGACACATTTTCTGCACACACACACACACACACACACAAAGATATTCATTTTTTAACTCTATCATATTTTTGCATATATTTTTACAAAGATTGTTTCCTTCATCCTTGTGATTGTTTTCCTCTTTCTGTTTCATTTGGTACCATGGATTAGACATTAGTTTGCCATCTTAATGTCTAAAGAGAAAAAGTGATCTAAAGTAGGTGAACTTTAATGAACAAAGACATACTTTATTTAATTCTGAAGTAGAGTTTTGTTTGGTATTTTTTAGACATTGTTAACAGGAAAGAAATGAGTCCAGTTCTCAAACATATTAAAGAAAAACTGCTACTTATTCTTATCGTACAGAGGTAAACTTTAGAAAAAGAACTAGGGTGGAGCCAGAGCCAGAAGACGATTTACTGGTAAGGCATATTTATTCCTTGTTGTTTTGGGTTTTTAATAGTGACAAGAACTGTGCAGTACTAGGCAAGTTTGTGGATATGCTGTCAATTTTACTTTAAAATGAGAATGTGATGCTTGGTATATTATCTTTTTTGATGAGACTTAAATAATTCCTGGGAGGGGGGGAATCTAGTTTCAGTTCCCATGACATTTACCAATTATTCCAGGCACACATAAGGGACAGGTGGGGTCACAATCCAAGTTTAGGTGAAGGCTGGAGTACTCTAGACTCTAGACACAGAGGTGTGGATCAGACTTTGATACTAGCCAGAGAAACTGCCTCAGCCGTGTCCAGACCACTCCTGAATCTTCAAGTGACCCAAGATTATTTGTTTTTTTGAGTATTATCATCGATTATTGAGTACCCTACAGATTTATACATTCAATGTGTTTTAATCAAACCCAGTCATTCTTTTTGATGCTTAAAATATCAAATAGGGCCCCTTTGAAATATGGGGCCCATTAGATTGGCGATTTTTTTTTGACATGACCCATTAGTATCTGGGTGTTTTGTGCTTTCCAGAACAAGGCTCACCTTCTTTGTTCCCCACTGTAGACTTGGAATCAGTCAAGTTTTGTTTAGTAGCATGGTTAGGATGGTATTTTGAGACCAAATCTTGACACTGAGGGGATGTGATATGGCGTGTGAAGAGATATGGCATGAGCAATGACATGCTTGTCAAAATGTTAAACTCGGTTTACTGGAAATGTAGGGGATAGAGGAACAAGTTAAAAGACACAGTGATGAATCTAGCAGACAAGTCCAGACTATGATGCCTCCTATCAGACACCTGACTGTCATGAAAAATGTCGGGAAGATGCTTAAAGATTTGAAGAGCCTTAAAAGACATAGCAAAAGCCTTATGGGGTCATCGCTTTAAAACTGTTTTGAAAAAATAATGTATAAAATAATTCCAGAAATTATTAGGGAAATTTTAATGTAGATTCATTATGAGATGATATTAGGTAACTAATTTTTTGAGGTGTGACAGTAGTATCATTTAGCTAAATATATTTTGGTGATACAGGCTAACATGTTTAAGGGTACACATAATGATGTCTATAGTTTATTTTAAATGATTTGACAATAATAAAAATCAAAATAAAATAGTGTATAACTATACAAATATATGTGATGTGCATAAGAAGCAGATGGGGCAAACTCAATTTGTGAAGAATTATTGTATCTAGGTGATGGGTCTTTATGACGTTTTTCCTACTTTTCTATATGTTTTAAGTTTATTATTATTATTATAAAAGGAAGTTCTATAAATGTGGAAGCAGAACTCCTTGACTTTGGGACACAGGAAACTTCTTGCTCCTGAGATCATCACACTAATAATGTTCCTTTCTACCTTTTCTGCCCAAGGGATGATACCACTGTCTGTCCAGCTCCCCAGTCAAAAGTCTTAAAGCCCTCCTCACCCCCTCTTTCTCCTTCAGCCTTTTCCATTCAACAAGCATGTTTTTCCAATGATATTTTCTAAATAGGTCATGGGTCTGCCCCTACCTTTGTCCACTACCTCAGACCCCAGCAGCAGTCTCTGACTGACCTCCCTCCTCCAAAGTCATGTTCCTTGCACCCATTCAGCCTCCAGAGCAATCTTCCTGCAGTGCGATCCCCATTACCCTGCTTCTCTGAGACTCCCCATTGCTCAGAGGACAAAGTCCAAGCCCCTAGCATGGTGTACGATGCTGCACCATATCTGCACTGCCATTCTTGCCCCGGCAGCGCTGAGCTCTACTCATGTTGTCTTCCATGTGATGCTCTTTGCCTCCTCTTCCTGGGGCTGATTCCTCATGGGCATCCTGGAATCCCCGATGCAGGAGTCCTCCTTCCCCAGAACAGTTCCTCAGCCACACTGCCACCTTACTGGGCTGCAAGTCCCCCATCAGAGCATGTGCACATTACTGTGGCTGCATTAGCTCATACTTGTGTGAGGCAGCAAGTTGTTGTGATTAGAACCAACATGCCTGAGTTTGAATCCTAGGTCTGCTCCCCACTCACTCCTTGTGCAACCCTGGGCAAGTTGCTTAATCTTTTCATGCTTGTGGTTCTCAAATACGGAGTCAGGATCATAATAATTGAACCTTGCTCATAAAGTGTTGAGGATGAAGTGTTTAGGATAGTGCCAGGCACATTATAAGTACTCAATAAATGTTAACTATTAACACTGTCTGAACTGTGTTCCTATTTTCTCACTAGATGAGATCCTTGAAATGAGGTGTGGAATTTATAGATATATATTACCATGTGCCAGGCACTGTGTTAAGTGCTTGTATTCCATTTAATCCTCACAGATGATGTAAGGGCCAATTCTTCCTCCCTCCCCCTTGCCTCCCACTTTCCCCTCTCTCCCACCCTCCCTTCATCCTTTTCTCCCTTTGCCCTTCCCTCCTTTCTACTGCCAAGATTATGCCACCACCCCTGTTTTTACAGAGGAGGAAATGGAGGTATAGCACAGATGCACAGTTTGTCCATATGCACAGAGTCAGTTCAGTGGAAGCCCCTGGTTGGTGTTCTCCCACCTCTGAGATTGGTGGGGGCCACACTGTACTGTACATCCTTCTTCGGATCGAGAGTATGTAGCATCTTGACTGCCATTTTAGTGCTCATTAAGTGTTTGTGAAATGAATGAATCAGTGAATGAATGTTAATTAAGTTAAAATGAGAGAAAGAGGGGCATGTGGGTGTGGGTATGATGAACTCAGGGTATAGTGTGGGCATAAACTGCTCTGAACATCCAGGCAGAGAGCATCCAGGAGGATATCTTTGGGAAACGCAGCTCAGTGTCAAGCCATGGGCATGTCGAGTGAACAGAGGGGACCCTTGAGGACGTATGCACCAGTTCTTTCAAAGTCAGTTTTGCATTCTGCTGAGAATTCACACTAAACCGAATGATCTGGGCCCAAATCCTCATTTTCTTTCCTTCTGCAAATAATCAGCATTTTTTGTCTCCCCTTTGATTCTCCATAATTCCCCAAGGATTCCTCAGTTTTCAAGATTACGTGTACAAATTTCTTCATGTTTTTAGCTCTTCTGAGCAGGGATTTAAAATAATTAGTTGCTAGGAGTTGTTGTACTGCTTCTATAGTTAGATGTCTTCTACTCTCTTGGGGACATCTTCTGTTTGGAAGTCATTCTCCTTGAGGGTACTGCCTGGGAAAAGGTCAGTTTCCATTCTGGTCGTGTCACTTCATCAGAGATGCTTTCCTTGACCATCCTATGTGAATTAGTCCTCCAATTCCCATCATTGCCATGTTATCTTAGGTTATGGCCTTAATAGCATTTATTATCTTTGAAATTATTGTCAGCCATATACATCACGTATTTCCAGCCTCTTTATTGGAATGTAAGCTCTCTGAGGGTAGAACCTGGCATATTTCATTCACTACTGGTGTGTGTGTTACAGGTGTCCAAAGAATCTTTGTTGAATGAATAATATGTAGATGCAGCTGGGATGGGAAAAAAGGAAAATACAGGAAAGAATAAATGTGGGCAAGAGCCCTGATATGCCTCCAGCATGCTGTACTTCTTGCCACCAAAACACTTTCCTTTGGTGTTTTATTTTCTATTTTATTTTTCTATTGTATTATTCTATTGTTTTTTTTATGCTGTTCTGTCTCCACTGCTGGCCCATGGGCCCTGGGAGCTTGGTAATGCTCACCAACTCTTCCATTCATTTCCTTCCTTCCTTGCATTCACTAAGATTTGAGTAAGGCTATAGGCTAGGCAGTGTTCTGGGAGCTGGAGGTCCCTACGTGGTTGAAAACAGGAAGAGTTATTTTTGTTCCAGCTGTTGCCTCTTTTGACATCATAATTTTGTCCATGGCTAAGCCAGCAGCACCTAAGAAATATTTCCTTTCTCTTGTTGTGCAGGGAGGCTTTACTTAAGAAGCTGTTAGCTATAGGAGAATGATCTGCTCCCTGCAACCTGACCTCACTTCCGAGGAAACCTTAACCTACCTGCGCATAGGTTTTAATTTACTTAACCACTTTCAAAAATTATTGCGCTGATCATGCTATTTATTTTAAATGAGGCTAGTAATTTCTTTGCATTGTGAGTGCAGTAATTTGATTCAAAGGTATATATTCAAAGTGAATATAGATAATAGGCTACATTCAATTATGACAACATACTACCATTTTTCATGCTTGTTGTAATATATATTTATTTGAAAGTTATTTTTGTTTAAAGTATGAGGTGATTTTTTTTTTTTTTGGCCTAAAAAGACCTGCCAGGCTCAGGTATGTGAAATATGAGGAAAATTTTTGCTTTTCCCAAAAGAACAACTTTTTGTATAAAGCAGTACTCTCATCTATTAACCAGATTCCAGAATAAAAAGTGGTTACTTCAAAGAGGACAGTACCCATGTTATTTAAGATATTGTGCCTGAAGTGTCAATCAAGAATGAACATGTAATTTATGAAGTTCTCTTAAAAACTTATGTATTCTGCACTACCTCCACCTTCTCCACATGGATCTCTATTATCCTCCCTTCCACTATGGCCTCCACTACCCTCATAAGCTCTCCTTCTGCCACACCCTTCCCTTGTCCGTGCAAATCCCATCCCTTCCCATCACTCTCCACCCCTCCTCCCCTGCTCCCAAACCACCTCTTTTCCTTCTCACCACCTCCCCCTGCTGCACCACCACTCTCCAGCATGTGTGCATGTCCTCAGGTGGTGAGTCAGAGCCACTCAGCCTTCCTTCCCGGTCAGGCATGATTCTTACTCTTTGTCAATGGCGTGTGAAATCTTCTGGCTAGTGCCACTCCACGTTCTAGTGATCCTACCATGGAGCACACGGGTGGGTGGGCAGATTTGTTGTTCTCCTTTGTAAACCTCAGGCTGATAAAGTCTTTCCATGCCTTTGCAGTAGTCCAAAGGACTGGACTGTTACGTCTAATAGTTTCGTTAATATCTCTAACGGGTGTTCATTTTCATGAAACAAAAGACAATCATTGGTTTCTTCCATTAGTTTCACCTATTTCAGATTTAGATAAAATCTTTTTTTCCCAATTGTTTTTCCAAATAGCATTCCTGGACTTTTGAGAGATTAACTCTTTACTGTCAATTCCTCATGGTTTAGCATGAGATGAATATCAGACATGAGTGATCTGAATTCCCTGAAGGCATCACTGAAGGCTGAAATACTTTGTTGTGCTTCGTTATTTTTATCTTATTGAATAGTTTCTTATTCCATACCACCTTCAAGGGGTAAGGCTTCGTTCTTTTTATTTTTTTTAATTTTTTATTTTTTTTTAAATGTTTTCTATTTTTGAGAGACAGAGACAGTGTGATCAGGGGAGGGTCAGAGAGAGAGGGAGACACAGAATCTGAAGACAGACTCCAGGCTCTGAGCCAGCTATCAGCACAGAGCCTGATGCAGGGCTTGAACCCACGAACTGTGAGATCATGACCTGAGCCGAAGTTGGACGCTTAACCGATTGAGCCACCCAGGCGCCCCATAAGGCTTCATTCTTAAAAACAATAGAGGTTTGAAATATCACTTTAAAAAATGGTCTTTAACAAAATCTTCTGCCATGAGATGCCAATAGGGACATATCATTTCTTTTCACAAGCCATTTGAGCTTGAGCTTGAAGCTTTCTGTATCAACTCCTCCAGCTGAATTTGATTCTTCTACCTCACAATGGGTTTATTTGGGAGACTAACCAAATGTGTGTTTTAATATTCAGGGAACAGCCCACCCTCTGCTGCCCTGGCAAGGGCTTGTTCTTTGACAGTAGCTCCTTACTTGCCGGCACCTGTACCTAGGATGTCCAACACGACCCTGTGTATCATCGGTTCCGCACTGATCTCCACCATGTTGCAGGGAGATGTTTTTCAAGATGAAGGCTATGGTATGGGCAGCTCAGGAAAGCAGTTCCATTACTAAATAAGGGTTCATTTGAGCCACCATAAACATGCTCACAACCCTCTACCAATGCACAAAGCCTGGATTCAAGTTGAACTGAGATTTCTGATATTCTTTTCCTGGCTATTGCCCTTATGGCAGTGTGAGATGGATTTATTCCAATCTACTTGAGGCCTGAGTCAAGAGTCAAAAACTGGAAAATTTCAAAGTCAAGAAATTAATGATCATTAGATTTTCATAATGAAGATTTGCAGGCAGCTTATCAAGTGATGCTTGGAAATGTTTCAAAATGAAGGACAGTGAATAGGAAGTGACTAGCAAAAATAAATCAGAACACAACCCATTTATAACTAGGAGAATGAAAGCTAGCTACTTCAGTGTCAAGTCTAAGCATCCAAAATCCAATCTCTTCCACATGTGCAGGTACATTTCTCTTTTTAAAGAAATGACATCAATGTCATGACATCCCAAAGAGATGATTTGATGGTCCTCTCCACAATATGTTCTTCCCTACCCATGTCCATTGATTAAACTAAGTCAGGGACTTCCAAAGAGCTTCTAGAATATAGCCTCATCCTGTTATTTCACTAACAAATCTTTTCCACAGTTCCTCATTGCCTACTAGATAAAGTCAAAGATTCTTCTCCTGAATCAGGCCCAGGCTTTCACCATCCAGCCCCTGTCTTCTCTGACCCCAGGATATTACATGGCCTAGATAGAATCTGGGTTCTTCTGGGTCATGCTGATTTCCTCAAACTGGCATCTATTCCTTTCGGAACGCCATGCCCTGCTTCCTTTCCCCCTTTGACCTTACAATTCTTTGCTATTCAATATAGATATCCTTCAAGAGAAAACTTCTTGACCTTCACTGCCACGTTATGGCACCTTTTCCACCACAATCTAGCATTTATCATGGCATTCTCTTGTCTGTATACATGGGGAGGCTGCAAGTCCCATGAGGACGTAGACTGAGTTCTAATTCATTATATTCCAGTATCTGGCACAAAAATATTTGTTGAATGGATAAACCATTAGATGATATATAGGAGAGGCATGCTGGACTCAATACATCTTGAGAGTCTCTAGAGAATAAAAAGGAGGTGGCTATCAGTAGGTGAAGCTATGGGACAAGGTGAGTACAAATCTGGTTGATACAAATTCCCATCCTAGTGTGGCTAATAATGGCACAACAGGAAAATAAGATGCAGACAAGTCACCATGCTAGGATTAAAGTAAGACTTAGTGGACCAATGGATATCTCAGAATGCACTGGACACACATCAAATACCATGTTTAGTGGTATCAGGACATTTGCTTCACATGCATTTGGTCTTAGAATTCTGCAAAATGCATGACATTCATTAATGACTGATTCAAGTCCCTGCATCGTTTCTAATTCCTGAATTCATCTCTTGTTTGTCTCCAACATTCACATCTGTAAGCTCTGTTAATGGTATTAAAAAGTGGCTGTGTTATTTTCTTTAAAAGAAAAATACCACGTTTAGGGAGGTGAAGTGATCAGAAATGGTATGGAGCTGAACTCACAGCTTGGGGGTCTCCTGACTCTACATCTGAGTAGGACTGGAGGAGACCAGCAGGGAGGATGGAAATTGTGGACACCTTTCCAAATATATATCTCAGAGGAAAACTGCACTGAGGAGACTTTCACTAAATCCATTTTGTTTCAATTTGTGAGCAAAAAAAAAAAGTGATTGGGCATACTTCAAGTGGCCCATGCAGTAGGATAAAAAGGAAACAGAGATTTATACAGGTCTAGAAACCAGAGTAAGGTTAGCATTGTGTGCTAGCCAACTGCCAAGGAGAGGAATGGCCATGGAGAATGTCTGGAAACAATCGGAAGTGTGGATCGATCCTGTTTGGGGTCCACTATGAGGAAACGGCACACTGTACTCATGGAAAAATTCTCAGGCTACTTAAGACAATTTCTATGTTGGCCATAGTTCTCTAAAGTGTTTAAGAGGCTCTTGGGAGATTACAGCATCTGAAGTTCAAAGGAGATGCTCAAAGAATGGAAGTCTTACAGGAACAGCAGGGCTGGGGTCTGCCCAGAAGGCTGGAGTTGCCCCCCACATACTTCTTGCCATTCTCCAGTCACTGTCATGCTAATTTATTTGTTCTTATTAAAATAAGGGGAGCAGTAGGAGAAAAACAAAAACAAAATCCCAGCTTGGTTGGTGGTTCAGTAAGTCAGTCCACAACAGCCCTGGGCTCACTTAGAATCATGCAACCATAGGAGAAAGAGGAAATGTAGACACACTGTAGCTCAGAGCCTTTTGACTCTAAAGTTGCCAGCTTACCAGACTCCTCTGGGAATCTGACCCAATTGTCCACTCCTCTTGAAACCCTCCACTCATTTCCCTGAACCTATTCTCTCTTGGCGGTGCAATTCCCCGCCCTCTGGCTGTTCATGGCCAGAGCTTACGATGGGCCCTTCTGACTCTGCCCAATGTCCATCTTCCTGTCCTTTGTCTCTGGGCCCCTTTTCTCTTTTCACTCTATGCCTGGCCTCTGGGCCATCTCACACAGAGCATGATTTTAGCTACCCACTGTACGTTGGAGACTCCCAAATACTTGCTATTTCTAGATCTCTGTGGACACATTCTGACTAGCAGAACTAGCCCACCAAATGTTTCACAGATGCTACAAGTATAGCATCTTATTTCCTCTCACCAGCAAAAACTGCTGTCCTCTCAGCCCTGTCCTTCCCTGGTAAAACTGCAAATGCCAGTGTCACGCACATGATTGTCCAAAGGAGCTGGCTACAAGCTACCCTGGATCCTGCACCCGCCTTCACTCTCTTTGTTGCCAAGCATCACACGCCACGGTCTCCTGCTTTTTACCTCCCAAATCTCCTTGAAATCCATCCCTTCTTCTCAACCTTGCCACTTCTATCTCCTGGACCAGTAAATCTCAAGCTACCCTTCTGGCTTCCTACCTCTCACATCACACTTCCGCTCTATCTGCGTTGCCACCTTTGTGCACTTTCTAAAGTGAAATCAATCTTAATAGATGGCCTTCTAGTCCAAGGGCAGCGTGTCTGCGATAGCCCCTCTTGTGGCACCATATCTCTCCACGTGAGCACTGCCAGGACTGCACCTTCTGGCTGCTTTCCCACTTTTTGTTTCTAGAACACTCTTGCAATGCTACTTTTCTTATACTCTCCTACCGAGTGTCATAGACGTCTACTCCAGGCCACCGTGTCCTTGAATGTGAGCAAATGTGACAATTCTCTTGCATGTGGAATTTTCTAGCTTTGGTGGTATAGTGGTGAGCACAGCTGCCTTTCAAATGCAGAATTCAACTTTGTTCTTGAGAACAGAGGACCCATTGTTTTCCCATTTTGACACTCAACCAAATCCAGGGATTTGTTTTGTCTATACGCAAATGTAATTTTCTCAACCACTGTTGAGTTCAGAGCTTTCCAGGGTGAGGTAAATGCTCTGTTTCCTAGGGTTGCTTTTCTCTCCACTTTTACCTGCATTACTTTTGGGAGGTGATATTAAGTGACTGAGCGGAATGGGACTAATGTACTTCCTGGCATTAGGAAATCTTATCCCCAGCGAGCGTGGCTGGCTGTCCTTGCAATTTCTATTGAACACGTCAGTGGCCTGGGTATCAGATGTCCGATTCTGGGATCCATCGGGTTATGAGTCTCTTGACACCCGCTGAAGACCTTACCACTGTCCCTCTCTAGACTCAGGCCCCTTTTGGTCACTCTTCTCTCTCAATTTCAAAATCTCCTTAAAAATCTGGGAATGTTAGTTCACTTCCTCCTTACCCCCCAGGGAAGTGGTAGGCCTATGAGATTCCTCAGCTTGGCTGTAGTTGTGGCTGGCCACTGCCTTACCACAGTATGGGCAGTGCCACACCAAATGTGGGATAAGCCCTCAGCATAATCAACCCTCAACAAATCATACTTATATTGTATAGGTTTATAAACATTTGATTTCAAGAGATGTCTTCAGTGGTGATAACACAGGCTCAATGACTTATTCACGATTTTGTAATTCTTTTAGGATCATGTGTATCTAAAGGGCCAGACATCTCGTATCTATCTCTGAAGCTGTCAAAATGATGGGGATGTGGGAAAATAATCGTGGTCAAATTAGGAATTCTCACACTTTTGGCTCAGGGTCCTGGATAAATTCCAGGGCTTTACAAAAGAGCCACTTGTCCACACGTTGTCCACTGTGATGTCCATTGCTGCATTGGGCCCACAGTTGTTGGACCACACAGGATCCTACAGGAATGTTCCCATCTTCTGAGTGACATACTAGGTGTCCGGCACGATGGAACCAGCTTCAGGTTTTCAGCTAGTCTGTGCTGCGTGGAAGTTTCTCGAGGCCATCTAAGGCCCCATCTTTCTAGATAACTCCCCTCCCTTATTTATCTGTTTTTAGGAGTCTGGCCATTTTTTCCAGTGATTTTCCTGTGACTTTTTTTTTTTTTTTATGGTGCCCACAGACCTTCCAGGGCTTCAGAGAGCAGGATCTCTTCCAGAGACCCGCAACTGCCAACCTTTGCCTCCTTCCTCTCTCTCCCACCCCTGCAGGAGGAGTCTTCTACTGATGGGCTACAGAGGAGGAGGGGGAGTCTTGCTCTTATCCACGCAGCTTTCTCCCGAATCTTGTAAAGCCAAAGGATTCCCATAAAGGTCTAGGCTTTTGAAACTCAAAAGGCAGGAAAACAATCTTTTCCCCTCAGCTCTCTGAGGTCACTCTCTTTGTGAAGTGCTTTAGCTCACACCCCATCTCACTGCTGAGGCAAAAGCTTGACTGCCTGAGGAGAGTGAAGTTCCCAGCACTGCAAACCAGAAGCCTGGGTGGGCCAGGGCCGTGTTGTGCTGCACCCTAGTCCCTTCCTGCTGCTGGTTGACACCAACATCTGAAATGAGGAGTGTGCGTGGAAAGTGCATGCCGCATCCTATCTGGGGAGGAATGTATTTTCTTTTAACCATCAATGCTCAGTGACCCTGCTGAACCAGAACACGCAGCCTCTGTCCAGCACCTAAAAAAAAAAAAAACAGTTCAAAAGCCAATCAAAAAGCTGAGTGTCTTCCCTCTGTCCCTCCTTCCCTCGGTCCCTCCTGTTGAGCACTGCACAGCCTGGGAGGTGTGGATCTGGGTGAAAGGGAACATCATGGAAGATGAGATCCCATGGCAGCCAGAGACTAGGTCTTCTCCTTGCAGCGTGACCTCTGCTCTATCCCCCTGGAAAGAGGAGTAGGGAAATCCTGGGCTTCTAAGACGACGAGGAAGAAAAGAAGTAGTACAGAATACCATGTGGCCCAGGGGAGCTGACGGGGCTTTTTCTCAAGTTCCTGTAACTGTTCAAGGATTTAAAACCATGGGCAATCACGCTACAGACCGCTCACAGCAAACAGACAACTGATGGCAGAGGAGAACTTGTGGCAAAAACAACCAACTTTTTTGAGAGCCAGTCTGAGATCGTCTGAGAGAATGGCTGCTTTTCCTCAATGACAGCCTTCCTCCTCCTCCTGCTCCTCCTCCTCCTCTTTCTGCTGTGCCTCCCAACGTGGCTGCTAGCTTACATTTACCGAGTGCTTACTTCTTGCTAGACGCTTCCTAGAGCCTCGCACAAATTAACCCACTTAATCTTCACAACAACTCTATGAGGAATGGCCTCTCATTGCCATCCTCGTTTTCTCCATGGAGAAAAAAGAGATGGTGACATGGGATTTGCCAGAGACGGCACGACCCCCGGCAGGAGGAGCCTGCAGGTCCTAGCCTGGACTGTGTGACCACATTGCCCACAAGTCCTATTCGTGTGCAGCGCCGTGGTCTATAGGGAGCTGTACCTGGTCCTCTATTCCTGGGAGACAGCTGTCAGCCTAGCCTCAGGGAATCTGCTCTGCAAGCCAAACGGTGCTAAGGGCAGAGGAGAATGAATTTATACAGTCGCCTGCTAGCCATCACACCTGCCCAAATCTTATGCGAGGCCCGTCCAAGGCTGCCCCCAAGACATTGATTCTGTTTTTGAAATTTCGCGTTTTGTCTGAAAAGGCAAGCAGTTTTGTACTTGCACATGTGTATATTTGTCTTCCCCCACCATCCAACTCCCCCCGACCCTGCCATATTGACAAATATGGCATTAATAGGTCCAGGCTGATTGACTGGGCAGAGGCCTACCAAACAAGATCTGCTTCTCTACAGGATAAAGAAGTCTGGGCAAGTAGGGTAGACAGTAGAGAGACAGCCATACCCCCAGCGACAGAGGGAGGCCTGAGCTTCCAGGGCCCCAGGTTGGCTGATGGAAGCAGATACAGAGCACTTGAACACTGTCCCCCTCCGGCTGGGCCCTGTAGACCGGGACCGTGTGCTGGAGCACACCCCACCCTCACGCCGCCCCCTGGGCAAGGTGCACACCACTGCTCTCATGTCACACCACGTAAAATAGGAGGGGCCAGCGCAGCTTACTTGGGCATGAACATTCTCCTGACATCTCACCCTCAGTCTCTTCAGGCCAACACAGCCTGAACCTTTCCTGATCTTAGAGCTATGAATTTGAACAAGGCTCAGGTACACAGGGGTCTTCTAGAATCAGAAGACTATGGGGACAATTCTGCAACTTAGAAGTATTTAGTTGAATACTTCAGGAAAGGGCACACATTTTATTGAGTGGCTTGTGTACCCCTCAACCTTTTGCCACTTATATCCAGACCTATGCACCCCTCTTTTTGGAGGAAAAGCATGGGGATGGCATTATAGTACCAGGGTTATGAGCATAGGGGTTTGGAGGAACCAGATGGGACACTGAAGGAACAATTTCCACAGGACCCATGGACTTGGCTCAAGCACAGAGTCAGTGACAGTCACCCATGTCCCCAAAGTCCTGGACCTTGACCTCATGCCCAGCTATACTGCCCTGTCTGTGAACAGCAGTTGGAGAAATGTTTCAACAGTCCTTGGTCCCCATGTGCTCAGTCATTTTCCCAGGTAGGGTGGGGCTGTGTTCCCCCAGCTCTGGCTGTCCAGGGTCCCCAGAACCCAGTGGCTGTCCAAATTACTGCTCCTTGGGGGCAGAAGGACTACCATATAGGACCCTGGGGGGGTTGACTGGTGTATCATGTAGAGCCAGAGGCCAAACCAGGAGCTACAGAGAAAATCAAACATGTATTCATATTTTGATACACCAGTTAACAAAAGTAAAACTACCTGGAAGTATTTAAGCTCTTCCAGCCATTTTCCTTTCTATAATCCAGCAGAAATATGTTGAATCAAAACACACTCTTCAAGCAATTAAAATAATCACATTATGCATATCTTGCCAAGCACATTCTTTAATGTATGCCGTCAAGACCACATCTTCAAATTACAATCTCATAAAATAACCTTGCTCTACATTCATCTCCAGGAATAGCACGACAGCATGGTTTTGTTTGAGTGGCTGCACTGGAAGCAAGCTGACCTTGGAGGATACCTTCCTCTGTCCCGGCAGCACAGCGGGCTCTAGGGAGACCTGTAAGAGGACCTAGTGTCTGAACTTGGCCCTGCCTCTCAAGGGGTATGTCATTTTTGGCAGACCCCTTCCTTGCTAAGGTAGTTTCATTTGGAGGATGGGCACAATAATATCTAACTTATAGGACTGATGCATAATGCATATTTAGTACAAGGACACAACAAGCATTCAATAGTTTTTATTCTTATTTTTATTGCCCAAAGTCCTACAGTTACTAAGACACCAGGAAGAGGCTTGCTTTTATGTTCTTGTACCCTGTTCTTTAATATTTTAATGTTATAAAACATGCAGAAATATGCATAAATACATGCAGTTTAACAAATAAGTATAAAACCAAGACTCATAGAAGCACTGCTGAGCTCAAGGGAAGGCT
>NC_043703.1:68336222-68528167 GCF_006229205.1 Suricata suricatta | reverse complement strand
CCCCCCCCCCCCCCCCCCCCCCCCCCCCCGCAAGGCACCTTGTTGATTGGTATCAGGAGTGACTTGTCTCCTTATTCTGGGCCTAATATATGCTGATGCTGATTGTACCTTGTGAAGAAACTTATTATAGGAACTTCTTCTTTTGTGATTATGGGAGCAAACATTGCATTTCCTGAGAATCCTGTTTTTCTTATACTTCCCCTCAAGAAAACAGGCTATTGACCCCTGCTCACAAAGAACTAACTTTTTCCTTTGCTATGCTAAAAACATTGTCTTTTATTTGAATGCCAAAGATACCTTCTTTCACCATATGATAAGCATCTAAATCACCTACATCAATCACTATTGATAAAGTTTATGCACTAGTCTTCCACCAATCTATGTTCTGGGAAAGTTTTACATACCAAAGAAATTTATCATCAGAAACCATTGTCTAAAGCAAATGCCACTTCTGTGCTGTGTTCTATTCACTTAACCATAAATAAAGCTGAGTCTCAGTCAGTGCAGAGATGCCTGCCTGATGATCAGAAAGGATCTCGTGGCTCTCTCATCCCTCTTTTTTGCCAACACTGTCTGTCCTTCAGGGAATCCTGGACCCGCTGGAGCTGGACTCCAGCAGGTCAGCCTGTCACATGGCTCCTGGGTAGAGCTGGTGTGGCTCCCACATATAGCTGGTGGGGCTCGATGAGCGTGAGGTGTGAGACCTCCTCTGGCAGCTCACAGCTCTCCCTGCACCACAGCATACAGGGCTTGGAGGGGTCTGAGGGACCCAGCAGACAGCCTCTCCACTCCCATTCCCACCCCCCATGTGGAAGACAGGTGAGTCAGCTCTCACAAACAACTGCTATTTTCTAGTACCGAGGGACAGCTGGCCACACTAAGAATTTATACCCCCAACTATTTTTTATTTTCATGTCTTCCACCCATCTTTCCTCATCAGAGACCAAGTGCTGTACATCCTTTTTCTCCTAATGTCCCCCAGACTCTTCTGTGGGGGTCCCAGCACCATACTTGCAGGAGGTGCTGCTGACTTTTTTGGCAGATGGCCCAAGTTTTTGATATTATGTCTGGGAAGGATCTTATTTTGTACCAAATCTTAACGACTCTCATTTGCTCTGGTCCCTTAAATGTATTAATTCTTGAGTTTGGTCTAATCCTACTTTCGACTTTGTTCTCAAGCCATAAAAAGGACGAGTTTTATGAGGATACACTTGTCCATTTTGAAAAGGTTTCTGCTTCATTCTCGGATTCAGCGTTCAGTGCCTCGACGAACACCAGGACAGGGTGGGAGGCACAGACCCCATCCCTGCCATTTGGATGTAAGATTTTCCAGGTGGGGGAGGTCACAGGGCAGTGGGCGACCTCTCAAGTCCACCACACCCCAACCCCGGGGAACCCTGTTCCTGTGCACAGCTCCGGCAACTGCTTCTAAGAAGACTTGCAGAACTCACTTCAGGAGCTCTTGGGCTGCTGAAAATGGGAATCATGGGTAAACCATGACTGGAGATGAAAGTCTTGGTTATACAAACCTTGATTTAGGGAATTCTTTAAGAACTAATAGCACAAATCCCTCATTTTCCAGCCCCATCCTAGTGGTATTTTAGAACACCACTGTACAATAGAGGACCTCACCCATCTGGGCACAACCGTGCAGCTTCTGAGGGCCAGAGCATCAGGAGGCTTCAGGAAAGCCCACCTCCGAGACGGCCTCATCACCCAGAGAGTCCTTGAGTCAATGTACATGTTTAGACGTTTTCTCCTCCACATCCTGGACTCATTCACTCATGTTAATTAATATAAATAAGGGTCTTTTCAAGAAGGGATGCCTTGAAATATAGTAAATGCTTAGTAAAAGCTTCCTGGATTAAAGTTATATAAAGGCTATGGTTCCTTGGCTTTAAAACAACTGAAAAGTGAGGACTTCAGACCATTGGCCAGATATTTGGGCAGTCACCAACAATCAGGAAAAATTAAATTCTTACTATATATGATCGTGAATTTTAATAGTTGAAAGTAAAAGTGTAGAGGTAGAGAGAGTGAGAATGTTTCCAAGAATTATTTCCCCATGGAACTACAGAAAGCATTAGGATATTTTTTCTAAGGATCTCTAGGAACTGTAAAATTTAGTAAAAAATGAGCAGTGAACTGTAGTTCATCATTCCCCTAGATTTTCTATTGTACTGTTAATTTAGCAAATGAGAAAATTAAGTACCTCTTATGTGAATTAAATATCCTATTGTTACTGTATATTCTTCTACACAGTCAAGACCAAGCAAGCCAAATCAAACACAGACAGCTGGAGTGATTACACTTAATCTCATTAGGGTCCAGTCGCAGACATCAAGAGAGATGGCCAGAATACTCTACATATTGGAGTTGCTTTTAATTCAAAACAGAACTTATTTCATAATATATCAAACATTTAAGCCGACTTGGTGGGGTGGGGGATGTAATCAAGACAAAAATATGACCACATTTAAAATTATAAGTTACATGTTAGCCTGTAAAATCACTACAGAATTTGTAGTGTGTAACAGTTAAGAATTAAATCCTACTCTTTACAATACCAGGGCATTCATTCTTACATGTATTTTTGCAAACATGTAACATTGTGCATGAGAAGTCAAGTCCAAAGTAAAGAGGTATGGAGGGCAGGAGCAGACATAGGAGGGAATAAAATGCAGAAGACATGGAGACAAGAGACCACACAGAATTAAGGGATTTTCAGCATAGCTGGGAAGCAGAGATGTGTGCTGATGGTGGGGGTGATGGATGGAAAGGGGAGTTGGATAAGCCAGGGCCTACCCAACAGGGTCTGTAAGCCAAGATAAGGAATTTGGACTTCATCCTAAGAACAATGGAGGACCTTTGAGGGATTTAAAATAGGAAAGTGACACGATCATGTTTGCATTTTATTTTTTATTTTTTAAAATTTCTTATGCTTTTTATTTATTCTTGAAAGACAGATAGAGCGTGAGCAGGGGAGGGTCAGGGAAAGAGGGAGACACAGAATCTGAAACAGGTTCCAGGCTCTGAGCTAGCTATCAGCACAGAGCCCGACATGGGGCTCGAACCCACGAACCGAACCGCGAGATCATGACCTGAGCCGAAGCCGGATGCTCAACCGACTGAGCCACCCAGGCGCCCCTATTTGCATTTTAGAGATACTTTGACTTGTGTGTGAATAACAGGTTGGAAGTCAAAAGGCATGGCGTTATTAGGGCTGTGACTCCAGTTTTATAGGTAAACATGAAACGCATGCTATCCTTCAAGGTCCACATTTTTAGAAATCACATGCTCAGAAGATGAAAAATCAGATAGAAATTATAGATTTGGAAGTCCTCTTGATAATTTAAATTTTACCCAATGGAATTTGGCTGTACAATTAAAAGCCCTCTACCAGGGACTCTATCTGCAATGCTGTCCAGTGTCTGTCCAGAACACAGGAGGTTTAGGATGTATCATGTGCATGACTACCTCTCAAAGTGTTTTTGAATCAAAATGGTTTTAATCATGCTAAGAATAATGAAAACTGATGTCTTTTGGTTTTTCTGGCAGATGATAGCCCAAGAGCCAAGAATCTTCATAATCCCCTGCTGCTGACGAAGGGCTGAATTCATGGCTTATTTTTGTTTTAGGAAAATTTGCATTTCTTGGCAGGATGAACTTATCATATCTAGGACAGATTTCCCCCCCTATCTTGAAAGATTGAAGAATGCCAAGAGGGAATATGAGTAAAGGTCATCCCAGTGAGGTGTTAATGACTTTGTTGAATTTTGTACTTTGGGATTAAAGGTTTCTTTCAGTCAGGAAAGTATAGCATTCATTTCAAGTCTATTTTTTTTCCAATTTAAGAGAATACACTGGGTGTTTATGTTCTGGTATACACTACCAACTATGTTATGTAAATATCCTGGAAATAGTTGGTGAGAAGATCTAAAATGCTATGAATAGCCTCCTTAATACTTTAAAAGTCATTCTGCCTTAAATTCTTCAATTACCAGAATAAATCTCATTTCTAATTTTCTGAGGGTAAACTCAGTTGGATCTCTTTTAAGGAGGTAGATAAACCAAGACTCCTAAGACATTGTAACTTAAAGGACATCCAGGAAAAAAAAAAGAGCTTCACTGAAATAGTTCTCTACTTTGTCAATTTTCTCAAAATCCCCATTTTAAACATCACCTATTTAAAACACAGTTAAGTAGATAGAGTCTAACTCTTGACCCCATCCTCTGTAGGCATAGCCTCCAGGCACTCATTGTTTTTTCCTTTCCTGACATTTTAGTCTAACCTCACTGACAGATTCAGGCATCCTGAAAGCAATGCTGGGAAGATTTCTGCTCTCCTTGGCTTACGCCTGGAAACCTGGCTTTTCTGCCTACGAGTTGGCCACGCAATAGCATCATCAATGTTGATTAACTGACTTGAAACTAAAGGCAGTGAGGACTTGCAAGAATAGAAAATTGCTCAGCCAAGAGACAAAAGTGGCAGGTTTAGAAAGAAAACTTAAGGTTAGCACATCTTCAAAGGGGTTGGTTGGTATTCTTTCTTTTCCTATATTTTAGTTCAACATTGACTGAATCGCTATGTGTGTGTTCTGTGTCAGGCAACATCAGGAGTATAATCGAAATGCTAAACCATTACATTTTAGGGCATTTTCTATTGCCCTAAAACTTTTAACAGTTGGGAAGATGCGATGCATATACAAGTTAAATAATAAGACTGTATGCAGACATGAGAATAAATTAAGTAGACTCTGGAGGATGGACTAGGGAAGACAGGTGGCTTTCAAGGAGGAAAGAAGCAGGGGGCAGCAAGCAAGGTAATGTTGAAGAGAATATGGTAGAGGTATGCTTTAGAGGCAGAGGAGAAAGAAGGAACAGCAACATACGGAAAAATACGAAGGCAGGGCACTATTTAGGATTGTCTAGGCTTTCTGAAGAGCAATCAGAGTGGGAGAACCTGATGGGAGATTACATTGGTGAAAGGTGAAAGATTTGCGCGATCTGAAGAGAAACCAGAGTATGGGAGATTACATTGGAAAGTTTGGGCAAGACTGTAAAGAATTGTGGATTTCCTTCCAATGAGTTTGACTTGTTGACAATGAGGCATCATGTAAGGTTTTTAGTAGGAGGAGAGTGTCATTCACCTCATAAAATACGCATTTTTAAGTTTAAAGTTATTTTTAAACTAAAAATAAAAATATTCAAAACAGAGAAACAGGTAACAAAATAAGGCTGCTGTGGTGCCAACCTTAATGTCTTTTTTAGAGCTGGGGAGGTCTCTACTTGATGCTGTTCAACATGCTAGGGGGTATAAAGGATATAAAAGAAACATATGGATAACATAGGCATCTCAGATTCTTTTAGGGGTCCTGAGAGTCTTAGAAGCAAGCAGTTGAATGAGCTACAGAAGTCAGGAGACATAGGAAACATCTGCAAAATGGTTCCCAGGCTGTCTCAGTGGTGAGTTCAGAAACAGAGAAGAAGGTATCACAAAACAACACAGGGCTAATGTCTTCAGCCAGAGCCATCTTAGCACCTCCTGCTGCTCTCAGTCTCTTCTGCCTTCTCTTCTGGATCTCCAGACCCACAATGTTCCCGGTGACTACCCTCCCCACAGCTTCTCCCCATCCTCCCTGAAATCTGAGTAATGATTTCAGTACTTTGCCCTAATTCACCCAACCTGGCAGAATAAGATTTTGGAAGCTGTGTGATTTTCTTAATGTCATGGGACCTTTTGCCAAAGGCCAACTTCCCAGCCCCCCAGGGGGCTATAGTGCTCTAGAAACCTGGATTTCCACACTCTGGACAGGTCTATACAGACTTCTGGCATCTACTTTCCCCTTCACTTCAACTGACTTCTAGAGTTCAACATCTTGACTGCACCTTCCAGACCCTTCTTCCTGTGAAGTCAGACTCCTGCTACCTGGATCCTATAGGCCCTCTGAAGGAGACAACAGGGAGGGGCAGCAAGAGTCTACACCAGGTAGGTAAACTGGTTACCGAGAGGTTAGGTATCAGGGTACCGGGTGGCAAGTTAAGAGACAGAGAAGCAAAATGACCAGAGGTGGGCAGCAAGGTCTGAGGATCTGTTCAATGCAGGTTTACATTACAGGCACAAAATTAGCAAAATATACTTCCTGTCATCTATGACAAGAGGACAGGTGGAAGGCTAGTGAAAGAAGCTTACTGACTATGCATAAGCAATGGACTGGTGTCATGTTTTAGACCAGTGTGGGATACTTTTCACCTCTAATTTCAAGCAGGAACTGACCTTTTATGTTAAAATGATAACATATCTAAAAAAAATTTTTTTTGGTCTAATGGGGATCCTTTTGAGCTAATATTCAGCTGCTGAACTGAATTTCAAACACCTCTGTGATTACCACAGCATGTGAAAAGAAGCTGGTTCCCAAAGAGAATGCAATTGCCAAAAAGAACACAGAAACAGGTGTAGCAGGCATGGGCCAGGGAGGGTAGCCCCGTGGCCCCAGCAAGCCTGACAGAGAACAGGACAGGGCAGCAGAGCCCACTATAAAATGGGAAGGACAGTGTCACAGGAGGCTGTTCTATGAGCAACTTCCTAAGCAAAAACTCCAGGTCTCAGAAACAAGGGCACCAAAGCAAGAAGGGGATACCCATGAAGACATGTTCTGTGGACCATGGGTGGCTGGGACAGGAGGAAGAGGACTCAGGCTGGGCCAGGATGACTCCTAATCCACTCTGGTTCAGGGTTACCACTACTCCCTTCAGTGTGGAAGAATTCCAGATTCGTATCATCCCCCCCAGAGTATGCTTTGAGTTTACAGCTACTTCCCTCCGCCCCTGAGTACAGGAGCATTCCCCAGTTATAGCACCCCTGCCGTTCTCCCTGCTCTGGACTCCCGCTTCTCAGAAAAATTTCTATGTTTCCCCGCTTCGTGATCCCTCTTCAAAACATTCCTCAGGATTTCTAAGTGTGTCATCATTGGTAATCCGAATGGCCCTACTTCTAGGAAGGCAAGTTCACTTTTTTCCTGAAGCATCCCGAAGGCAAGAGAACTTACATTCCTAAACACAAAGCGCACATGCATTACAATCTCTCTGGCCTCATCTCCAAACTCCAGTCTCCTCCCACGTAAGCCACTCTCCCCACAGCTGGCTGGCTCCTCTGGATCACCAACCCAAGGGTACGGAGTGTAGGCTTTTCCCTGTAGACCAGAGCCCCCTCCTTTCTGGAGCACACGTCCCCCCTAGGGAAGGGGAGGAGGCTGCGGGTAGGTGGGCAGAGAAGCTGGCTTCAGGATAGAGAGGAGATCCCTGCTGCCTGGATGATATGCTTCACCCTGCCCTGTCAGAACCCACTGGCTAAACGTCTTTATTCACAGGCATTTTCCCTCAGGACTCTACTTGTTCCTTTCTGTCTGATCTCCTTTGGGGACTCTCAGGCCAGCAGAAGTTTCTAAATACACATTGGTTTCAAGTGTCCCTACAGGGTTCCTCCTCTGTCAGGTGCATCAAGAGATATGTCCGAACATGGCTGACAGTGACAGTTAAGAACTTTCCCAATGTTCTATGACAGTTAAGAAGCAGTCCGCCTGGAGCATCACAGCTGACCTCTGGGTCAGAGGTCATGAGTTCTCAGGTTTCTCAGGTCCTGCCTGGATAAAAATGCCCTTTTACATGCATATAAGAAAAGGTACAGTTTTCATTTTGAAGTATGGGTTCAGTCATATTCAGTACATGGTTTTGCTATTTTCACACAAAATCCTAACTTAAAGAATTCTAGGCATTTCTCTATGTCCATACATTGTTTGGGCCAACCTGAAGACTAGGTTCCCAGAGTTTAGGAGTTTGGGCACCACTCTTGGGCTAATGAGGATGACTTCTGCAGGAATGAGGTACGACACAGGGCTGGATGGGAACAATTTGGGAAACTGATCAATCGAGACAAAAACTGGGGCCACAGAAGGGTCAAAGTTCTGTCCTGACCTGCTAACAGGTCTGGGGAAGAAAAGGACATAAATTTTTTGAGCTTATTTATTTATTTTGAGAGACAGAGGGTGCACACAGCAGGGGAAGGACAGGGAAAGAGGGAGAGAGAAAGGATCCTAAGCAGGCTCTGTGCTGTCAACAAGGAGCCCCGATGCGGGGCTCAGTCCCACCAGCTGTGAGATCATGACCTGAGCTAGAATCAGGAGTTGGGCACTTAACCAGCTAAGCCACTCAGGTACCCCAAAAAGGGCATAATTTAAAAAAAACCCAAAAAGTTAACCATTTTCTTCATCATAGAACTTTCTATTTTTACTTTACTTGACATAGAAAGCAGAAGGATACATAAAACCGTCATTTAAATAAGAAGGATTAAGCAAACACCTATATAACCTAAATATGTGTTTTCTATAAAGGCCTTGAACTTGCCTGATGTGGGAGTTTATAGGGAAAACAGTGGAGAGGATGGGAAAAGGCGTAATGGTGAGAGTCGGAGGTGAGCAGTAAAGAGGTGCGGGCGCTGCCGTATGACCACTTTGAGGCACATATACACAAAGGCGTGAAGAGACACTGAGCGGCAAGGCCTGGAGCCGACGGCTGTGACCCAGCCGCAGCCGATGTGGGCTCTTGTCCCCTCGTCTTATTGGACATGTGACTGAGCAAAAGCACTTAATCCGCGTGGCAGCTGCTTTTTTCACCTATAATACAGAATAACCATATCACCTCTTCCTGTTCCACAGGATGGTAGTGACAACGAAAAACGTAATTTTACTAAAGTCCTTTGACAACTGAAATAGTATTAGATTTGAATTCTATCGCTTCTTCTTAGTTTTTACTTATGTAATGCACTGTTGTTTAATAGTGTATGAGGTGAGTTTTAGAATCCGATGATAGGTCTTCGTTGTTTCGGGGAATTGGGTTAGGTTTCGGGAAATACTCTGGATCTCTCGAAACATCTGATGAGGAGTAGCTGTGAGTATCAGACAGCTGGCAAGATGGAGGTCTGGCTTTGAACTAGTCAACCCACTACAAACACACTTCCCACCTACCCTAGAAAACGCTCTGCTTGCTCTTTGGCACTGGAGTTTTTGGATGTTTGTTTTTTAAACACAGTCTTGAGATACTTGTTCATTGGTTTTGCTATTGAAGAGCTGTTTGTTCTTATTTCCCAGGCGTACTGGGTTCCATGGTCTCTGCCTTTAACTAAGAAAGGATAATGCCAGCACGCCACCTTGGCAGCCATTTTGTCCGAGTTAAGAAGCCCCTTAGTTACATTCCCAGTGTTACAATTAAACAGAGTGCATCTATAGAAGAAAAAGAAGTTGAGAATAAGCACGCCTGACATTTTAGTGGAGTGCCTAAGACCCTGGGCTTGACCGTCAGGGAAAGCAGGAGAAAAATGTTGGCATATATCCTTCCAATTACTTTTCAGAATGCAAACCCGCACAGGCAAAATGAGTTGTTTTTTAATAAAAGTAGGATGATATAATTTGTTTAGTAATTTATGTCTTTAACTTAATAGAAGTAAATACTCTGTGTCACTTAATATGAATCTATAGCTTATAATGTCTCCATTGTATTTTATTGTATATATTTAACCAGTCCCCTACTGCTTAATTAGTTTGCTTTCAGTTCTCTTGTTTTCTTTAATTGGAGTATGGTTGACACACAATGTCATATTTCAGGTATACAGCATAGTGATTCCACAATTTACGTTATGCTGTGCTCACCACAAGTGTCACCATACAACACTGTTATAATACCACTGACTCTAATCCTCACATTGTACCTTTCATTTCTGTGACTTATTCAGTCCTTACCTACAAGCCTGTGTCTCCCCCTCCCCTTCACTCATTTTTCCCACCCTCACACCCTCCCTTAGGCAACTCCCAGTTTGTTCTCTGTATTCATGGGTCTGTCTGCTTTTTCTGTTTGTTCATTTATTTTGTTTTCCAGATTCTACATAAAAGCGAAACCATATGGTATTTGTTTTTATATGTGCAACTTATTTCTGTTAGCACAATACCTTTTTGATCTACCCATGCTGTCTCATGTTTAATTGTTTGCTTTTATGAATACTGCTGCAATTAATAATCTTGTAGACACTACTTACTTCTGATTATTTCATTAGTATTAAGGACAGACAGGAATCTGGAATTTTCCAAACTGGATGAGTATTTTAAAAAGGTTTTCACACTAACTTTCAGAACAGTTATCAACAAAGAGGAGAGAACAATATTTTTGTACTGATGGAAATGACTTAGGGGAAAGAAAAACTGATACTTGGCAGAAAGGGCAGAAGAGCCAGAGTCGTGTTCTTGAGGAGGTGAGAGGGAATGGGACCTTAGTGCCCAGATGGGTGTTGGGTGTGTGTGATTTTCAACAGGAGCAGGGAGAACGTATCTCTGATAGAGAGCTGGAAGACAGAGCATGTGGGAGAAGATGCTGGAAGATGGACAGTGGTTGTGGCAGTGAGACATTCTGGTTGCTTCAAATTTCTTGGAGAAATAAAAAATCAAGGTCGTGAGTTAGAGTGAGGGTAGATGAGAAGATGAAGGTTTTGGGAGAAGATGGTAAAATATAGTTGATTCTTGTTACCTGTGGATTTAACATTTGCAAATTCACCCATTTGTTAAAATTAACTTGTCACCCCCAAATACATAATCTTAGTGTTTTCACTTGTAGATATGTGCATACCCAGAGCTATGAAAAATTGTAGTCACCCAACATGCATCCTTCCATCTGAGACTGAACAAGTTACTTGTGCTCTATTGTTTTAGCTCTCAGGCTATAAGAAAGGGATCTTTTCCTGGCCTATTTAGAGCCATACTTTTAGTACAAAATAGTGATTTTGCTTTTTAAAATGCCCACCTCCAAGCATAATGCTGAAGTGCTGTCTAGTGTTCCTAAGAGCAAGGAGGCTGTGGTGTGCCATGTGGAGAAAATATGTCTATTAGACAATTCAGGCATGAGTTATAATGCTATTGTCAGGCATGAGGTATAATTCTATTGTCCCTGAGTTGAATGTTAATGAATCAATAATATAGATTAAATAAGATGTCTTTAAATGAAAACACACACACACAAAAACCAAGATTATTCACGATAGTTGATGGAAATGTGGCCAGAAGCCTGTAGGAACCTAACCCTGTATTTTTCCTAGCAGCACTGACTGGTTCAGTATGCATAAGTTCACTGTTGCTGGGCACTTCAATGAATGTAACTGCAGCAAATAACAAGACTTGACTGTATGTATCTAACAAAATGGGAGAGTGAATGAAATAGGGAAGTTGGGCCTCATAAAATAAGGGTCCATTTGACTTAAAATTAGAAATTTGAAATAGGATCAGTTTGATTGTGTTTTCCTGCAGCCATATTAGCTGTACAGATACGTGTATGAAATATGCAAACAGCTGGTTTTAACTAGGATTGTGATTTGGCCAAATGACTACAGTGAGGCCAGGCAGGAGTTGAGTTGAGAGTGTATTCAAGGGAGTAGTTATGAATGTCCCCCTTTTGGCTTATGTCTTTGTGTGTGTGTGTGTGTGTGTTATATTTTTCAGTGTTGAGGGAGTCAGGAATATCTTTATTTTCAAAGAGTACTTATTTGTCTGGCATTTCTCTGGAAGAATAAGGACTACTTCACAAAGCACATGAACAGTGACCAATATATTTAGAGAGCCCAGAATTTGACAACTACTGATGAACGGCCAGTTTTCATTGCTTACTTTACACTCACTAAACACTTCCCAAGAAATCATGCATTGTATTGATTTATGTCTTTTTCAGTGTGGAATTCAAGATTTTAAGTTTTCTGATGTCAGTTTGTCAGAATTGGGATCCATGTTCCATCAAATAGTAGCAAGACAAGCTTGTAAATCTGGTGAGTGTGTTGTGAACAACTCACAGTAAAACAACTACTGATATCATCACATGGTATTTGCCATACTCAACAAGACTTTCTCCAGCAATCACCACTATATTCACCTATCAGAGCTCCAGAAAACAAAACCTTCCCCAATTAAGAATTAGTAAGTTGGAAGACTAGAACAGTTTATGTTATGTAAAACCACCACATTTAAAAAACCTGACCATACTATTTATTATGCCAGTATAAAGATGTTATTAATGGTAATGGTACATGTGTGTTGATTAAAACTTGCTTTCCTCCAAACTCTAGAATTCTATTATCTGTAAGAACAGCAATTTCACATAGCACAGACTCTTCTAGAGAATAGAAAAGGGCATGTTTCCCAACCCATCTTTGAGGACAGCACAACTGTGACACCAAAATCAGAAGGACTGTATAATAAAAGAAAATATCACTCATTTATCTACATAAAAAATGGTAGGCATGATAAAAAGCAAACTAAATTCAGTAACATAAAGAACAGAAACTACATTTCAATCAAGATGGGCTTATCCTAAAGACGGAAGAGTGGTTACCATTAGGAAATCTCTAACTGTAGTTACATATAAATATAGAGGAAAAACTACAGACACTTCAATAGGGGCACAGAGACAATTTGGTAAAATTCTATACTCTTTCATGATTTAAAAGAAAAAGCTCTTGGTAAGGACATGGTAAGAAACAGAAGAGAACTCCCTTAATATGACTAAACTTATCTACTCAAAACCTATAATAAACATTAGAACATCCCACTAGAAAATCAAGAACTCACTACTACCATGTCCTTTCTACATTATTCTAGTGATCCTGCAAAGAACCATAAATCAAGAAAAAAGATAAAGGATGTAAGGATTTGAAAGGAAATAAAGTTGTCATCATTCACATCAGATTGTCTACATAGAAAATCCAAAACAATCTTTGCCTCACCTGTAAAATGTTCGTTTAAATTGATATAAAAAACTACTTACATCTCTTTAAAAATTTTGTTTAATGTTTATTTATTTTTGAGTGAGACAGAGACAGAGTGTGATCAGAGGAGTGGTACAGAGGGAGACACAGAATTCCAAGCAGGCTCCAGGCTCTGAGCTGTCAGCACAGAGCCCAATGCAGGGCTCAAAGTCATGAACCATGAGATCATGATCTGAGCCAAAGTCAGAATCCTAACCAACTGAGCCCCCCAGATACCCCTCTTTCTTTTTTAAATCTTTATTTATTTTTGAGAGACAGCATGAGCAGGAAGGAGTAGAGAGAGAGAGGGAGACACAAAATCTGAAACAGGCTCCAGGCTCTGAGCCATAAGCACAGAGCCAGACTTGGGATTCAAACTCATGAGCTGTTCAAACTCATGAGCTGAGGTGAAGTTGGATGCTTAACTGACTGAGCCACCAAGGTGCCCCCCAAACTACTTATATTGCTCTCAAAGATACCATATTGTTTACTTCTGTGGAAAAAAATCAAAACAATAAAAATAAACTCAGTAAGAAAACAAAATTGAAGAGCATAATATTGTTGTAAATTTTCAGTAGCACAAATGGAATCATATCAAGTTTACAACTTAGAGTTGATTTTCAACTGGCCAAATACTGACATTTCATGTGGTACTCCTCTAATATACACTGGGAATAATCTACTTCTTGAAATTTTGGCAGAACTTGCCTATAAAACTATGTTAGTTATACACACACACACACGTTTGTGTAAAAACTGGTGAAATAGAATAATGTCTTAATCTAGTTGATAGTAATATGCTAATGTCAATTTACTGATTTTGATATCATACTACAGTTATAAAAAGAGTCACCATTGGGGAAAGATGGGTAAAATGGTTCATGGGATTCTATTCCATTCTCTTTATTTACTTTTTTTTAATGTTTTATTATTGAGACAGAGAAGAACAGAGAATGAGTGGGAGGGGGTCAGAGAGAGAAGAAGACATAGAATCTGAAGCAGGCTCCCAGGAGCCGTCAGATGGTGACCTGAGCCGAAGTCGGCCACTTAGCTGATCGAGCCACCCAGGCGCCCCTATTCCATTCTCTTTTGCAAATTTTTGTACATTTAAAATTATCTTAAAATAGAAGGTTAAAAAGAAAATACATGGGCCTCTTATTTATGACTTTAATTTTTTAATCAAACAGATAGAAATCATATAGCACTTATTTCTTAATCCAATTTCTTGTTGCTCATATTAACTAGAAATGGAGTCCTTTAAAGAAACCTGTGTCAAAAAAGGAAAGTTTTCTCATTTGTGTTTCTCAAAGCTTGTGCTATAGAATTTGATCTCTGTATTAGTAAGCTCATGAGTATTAACGGTTGTTGGTTTAAAACAAATCCCAGGGAGGTGACCTGCAATTCTCTGTCGTCCATCTAAGCTCTGGTAGTATAAATAATCTAGGTTTGATTGTATTTAACAATGGATGGATATTAACAAAGGATATTGTTATGGATATCCAGTTAACAATGGATAACCATGGATGGTGTCATCTACTTGATGATGCCCATAAAACTTCATAAAGATGATAGTTTGACCTATTGACAAGAGGTAATAATTGAAACATTATTGTAGCAAATCCTCTTAATGAGCTTTGCATCCTTTGGTTTCGAATACCAATTTAAAATCACTTTGATTCATTTGGCACCATAGCTCTTCAATTGCATTTCCAGTCCCCGGAGTTTCAAAGATCATTCTATGCTTTAACTTAAAAGTTCTCCCTCTGCTCCCAGATGTAGAGGCATCTCTGCAACTGACTAGAAGAAACCTTTTTGTCATCTCTCCTATCACAGTTGCACTAGGTGCACTCAGCCCACCATGTGGCCCTTCACTTGTCATTTTAATGGATCACTGGGCAGCTGTTACAAAGGGAGTGGATCCAAAAACACCATGATCAGAGACCACATTCAAAGAGCATTGAATAATGTGAGGCTTTTAGCTATTATTGAATGTTATCCTTTTTTAAGTTGAGAGTCAAAAAGGCTTTGGAAAAAAAGTCACCTTGTGAAATGACACAGTTCTATCCATTTTTTTTTTTTTTTTTAGGAATAAAAGGTTCAGTTTCATTTAGGCAGTTTATTTAAAAAAAAATCAAAACTAATAGCTAGATATTTTAAGCTACTTTCAATTTTAAAAGTCTTATCTCTAATGTTCTAAAGTGAAAATGGCAGAAATATTTTTATACAACTTTGTAATTTCTTTTTTTGCCATAGGTTTTCATGGGTGTCTCAGGCTGGTCCACCAGATAGATGGGCCTGAAATCTTTACTCTGAAGAGAAGTGCCACAGGCGATGGGAAAAGAAATCCAAGCACCAGTGGAGTATTCCAGGCTGCCAGAGGTCTCTGAGGAGAAGGAATGAACACAGAGTCCTGTGCCTCTGTACAGTAGGAAAGGAACACGAGGACAAGTTAACACGCTCTGAGGACTGTGCAGTATTCTTCGGTAATCTCTGCCCTTTCTTTCTTCAGTCTTCCACTGAACTATTTTTTATTTTTCATTGTCTTCATACAGAGACCTTTTCCTTAGATTCCTAGTAAGTGGGACACTTGATGGAAGAAAATTGACTAACTTCCTCCTTCATAGAGCATTTCAAATAATATTTTTTAGTGTTGTCATATACTTCATTAAATATTTTTTTAACATTTATTCATTTTTGAGAGACAGAGTGTGAGTCGAGGAGGGGCAGAGAGAGAGGAAGACGCAGAATCTGAAGCAGGCTCCAGGCTCCAAGATGTCAGCCCCAAGCCTGACACGGGGCTTGAACTCATGAACTGTGAGATCATGACCTGAGCTGAGGTCGGACACTCAACTGACTGAGTCACCCAGGCTCCCTTCATGTACTTCATTAAATGGAGTAATTGATTTTGTCTAAGTTAATGTTAGGAAAATGAATTCTAATGATTTTCAGATATTTCCTATCTTTATTCTGTAAATATATTATTTCCAGCGATTCATCCTCAAGAAACTGGTGACATTTCATAGATAGATAAAGCAAAGCTCACAAAACTAGGATTCTTACATTCAATTGCCAAAATAATAGGTCCTCAGGTTCCATTTCCACTTTTGATTTGACTTGCATCATCTCCAGTTTCTCAGCTTTGAGGTTAAAGGGATCTCTAATGATCCTGGATGCCTGAATCACGTATTTGAGAGGCCAGCCACTTGAAGCTGAGGATCTAAGAGGAGGAGAATCCCAGCTGACTCTGAAGAGTGGACAGCGGAGATCAATGCTGCTGGCTCTATCTTTATTGGACTTCAGTTTAATAAAGTGAGGACGTCTTTCTTACCGTATGAGGATCCTCTAACAGTGGTGCTTGAATCCCTCACCATTATTGTACTCTGATGGCTGGACACGGAGTACTGGGTAAGGGGTTGGGACACAGGCATGGCCACAAGTGTGACCCCGTGTCCATGCCTCCCGTAGTCCCCAGTAGATGCAGCGCCATATGATTTTGCCAGGGGACAGCCTTAGCGCATTTCCATCCATTGTTCCAAGGGAGATCCAACTGCCCAGAGCTGACACTCTAGATGAAACCCACTGGCCGCCCTTGAGCTAACAAAGGGATTAGTTACAGATTCACATTGGCTAAGTGAGTAAAATGACTTCCAAGATACAGAAAATGATATTTTTAATGAGAGAAAGAGAAAATCTACTGACAGCTTGCAGAATGTCTGAGAGACAATTTAGTAAATGTGCAAGGGAAGTATATTTAGGAAGGGGAACTGTAGACAAAAACCCTCTCCAACTGGCCCTAGCATGTTACATAGGCAGAGACCAAAAATAAATGATTCACTAGTACTTGTCTGATCTCTGTTTTGTCAGTTTGGTTAATTGGGACTTGACTATGTGGCAAGTCAGCTAATCGATATTTGTGCATGCCTACTGTGTGTTACAAACTTTGGTAGATAATAGAAATCCCTAAGCAGAAGTATTATTTAGTGTTGGATAATCAAACTGTTGCTTCAATACAATGCCTGTCATTTTTAGTGAGTGACATGGATTTTTTCCTGGTAAAAGTTTACATTTAATCCCAAATATAAGGCAGTAATGCACAGTGGTTAAGAACCCAGACTACTCTTTGGCTCAAGTCCCCAACTCTGCCATATTATGGCTTTGTAACATTGGGTACATTATTCAAACTTTAAAAATGAGGAAGATAATACCTCCATTATCTGATTGGTATTAAAATTAAATGAATTCATATTTGAACACTGCTTAGAACCATGGCTGGCAAATAGTACTATGCCAGTGTATTAAATAAATAAAAAAATTCTCTTCTCTGTGTTAACAGGGAATAACTGCATATATTATCAAATCTAGTTGAATTGCAACAGATACGATGATCTCTCTTTCACTTAGAGACCCAGAAAAGTTAAACATCTTGGCTAAGGATCCAATAATTGGCAAAACTGATACTCCTATGTATTACATAGAACACGGCCTCAGAGAAACATGCAGCAGCTGTCAACACTGAGACAAGGCCCTCCATGAGCAAAAAGATAACAACTCACCAAAAGCCGGATGGTGATCAGTATTTCTTAGCAGTAAAGTATTTTTTAATTAAGATATGCACTTTTTTTTAGACATAATGCTATTGTATAGTTAATAGACTATAGGACAGTGTAAACATAATTTTTGACGTGTACTAGGAAAACAGGACAACCTTTTCATCGTCACTTGACTGCAGTGGTCTGGAATCAAACTTGCACTGTCTCTAAGGTAGGTCCACACAGATTGCATAACTGACAGGATGGTGAAGCTAGGGGGAAATAAAACTGGTTCCTTTGTCCTGGATAATGATACCCAATTGCCCATAATTGGATTCCTTTTCTGTGTTGTTGCATTCTGCTGACTGAAGTTGATTGTTTTGTCTCTAAATCATTTTGTCTGCGTGGCCACAATTATCACAATAAAAATAGCAAACATTCATCACCAACAAAAGTTTTCACATATCCCTTGCTTCAGACAATCACCGGTCTGTCTTCTATAATATAAGTAAATAGTTTATAGATTGTTTATATTTTGTAGCATTTTACGGAAATGGAAATCATACAGTACGTACTATTTTGGGGGGGAGGGTCTGGTTTCTTTCATTCATAAATGTTTTTAGAATCATGTTCTTTTAATTGCAGACTAGTAACCACTGCAGAGTGTTATGGGTCCCCCCTCCCTCCCCACAAAAGTTATGTTGAAGTCCTAACCTCTAGCCCCTTAGAACGTGACCTTCTTCGGAAATAGAGTCAGTACAGAGATAGTCAAGTTACAATGAGGTTATTAGGGTAGTCCCTCACCCAATATGACTGGTGTCCTCATACAATAAGAAAATTTGGACCCAGAGAAATGTACAGAGTAAAAATGGTGTAAACACACAGGGAGAACATCAACTACAAGCCAAGAAATTCCTGAGGCTGCCAGAGGCTAGGAGAGAGGCCTGGAACTGGTCTCTTTCACGGCACTTAGGAGGAACCACACCTGACACCTTGATTTTAGGTTTCCAGCCTCCAGAGCTGTGAAACAATAAATACCTGTGGTTTCGGCCACCATTTTGTCCTGGCAGCCCTCAGAAACTGATACATGTCGATGTAGACTAACACATGTGGATATACAAAATATGTTTCTCGGTTTACCTCTACTAAAAACATTTGGGTTGTTTACAGTTTTGGGCTATTAACAAAAAGCCCAAATGGCAGACATATGTTTTCATTTCTCCTGGGTGGAAGAGGCAGGATGGATCACATAGGAAGTATGTGCTTAACTTTTTCAAGAAACTACCAAACTCATTTCCAAAGTGATTGCACCATTTAAAAATCTGACCTATGAAAGGCAGCCCACAAAAGGTCTATTTCCTCCACATCCTTGCCAATATTGGGTTTTACCAGTGTTTTCAACTTTAGCTATGCTATTAGGTGACTAGTGGTATTTCACTGTGGTTTTAGTTTGCATTTTCCTAATAACTAATAATATTGAACATCTTGTCATAAGCTCATTTGCCACCTGTATATCTTCTTTGGTGGAATATCTATTCATTGTTTTTGCTTATTTTACTGGGTTGTACATTTTCTTATTACTGAGTTTTTAGTATTTTTATATACTCTGGATGTAAGTCCTTCATTGATTTATAAATATTTTCAAACTTTAAAAAATTTTTGACTTTATGTTTTGCCCAATGTAATAAGGTAAATTATAGTCCTGATATAAAACCACAGTTATAAAACTTCTAGAAGAAAACAAGGAGTGGACATATGTGACCTTGGGTTAGGCAAGATTTCTTCAATATGACACCAAAAGCATGATCCATGAATGAACACATTGATAAAGCAGACCTTATCAAAATTAAACATGTCTGCTCTTTAAAATTTTTTAATGTTTTTATTTATTTCTCAGAGAGAGAGAGATAGAGAGGGAGACAGTGTGAGCAGGGGAGGGTCAGAGAGAGAAAGAGTGACCAAATCTAAAGACAGGTTCCAGGCTCTGAGCTAGCTGTCAGCACAGAGCCCGACGCAGGGCTTGAACCCATGAACTGTGAACCCATGATCCTGAGATTATGACCTGAGCCGAAGTCGGACACTTAACTGACTGAGCCGCCCAGGCACCCTATGTCTGTTCTTTAAAAGACTCTGTTTAAACTGATGGTTCCTGAAGGGGAGGTGGTGGGGAGATGGGTTAAATAGGTGATAGAGATTAAGGAGGGCCCTTGTGGTGAGCACGGGGTGTTGTATGTAAGTGATGAATCATGAAATTCTTCAAGTCATAAAATTTTATACCTCTAACTCAAACTATGTTAACCAAATGGAATTTGTTTCATTTAAAAAAATGTTTATCTGTTTATTTTGAAAGAGAGAGAGGAAGGTAGAGAGCAAGCAGGGGACAGGCAGAGAGAGAGGGAGAGAGAGACTCTCAAGCAGGTTCTGCACTGTCAACACGGGGTTCGAACCCACACACTGTGAGATCATGACCTGAGCTGAAACCAAGAGTCAGATGCTTAACCAATTGAGCCACACAGATGCCCCCGCTAAATGGAATTTAAATAAAAATAAGGAGAAAAAAAGAGACTGTTTAAGGAATAAGAAGACAACAAAATGAAAGTATTTCTAAAACATACATCTTTTACAAGACATTTATCTATAGCATTCTTGAAACTCAATAAGGAAATAGTGAACTCAATATTAAAAATGGACAAAGTATTTTTTTCTTAGACTGTAGCTTATCTTTTAATTTTCTTATTTTCTTCCAGAAGTTAAATAGTTTTAGATTTGATACTTAAATCTATGGTTTGAGTTAATTTTTATAAATGATATGATGCATAAAGTTCTCTCTCTCTCTCTCTCTCTCTATTTTGCATAGGATATCCAATTTACCACTCACCTGTCTTTGTACCTTGGTCAAAAATCAGTTGTCTGTACTTGTTGATATGTTCATATATATTTAGAATCTTTCTTCTTTTCTACTGATCTATTTATCTTCATGCCAACTCCACACTATCTTGATTACCTCAGTTTTATAATAGCCTTGAAAGAAGGACGAGTTTGGGGCACCCGGGAGGCTCAGTCAGGTAAGCGGTTAAACATCTGACCCTTGATTTTGGCTTAGGTCATAATCTCACAGTTTGTGAGTTCAGTCAGCTTCCTGCTCAGGGCTGACAACATGAAGACTGCTTGGCATTCTCTCCCTTCCTCTCTCTCTGCCCCCTCCCTCACACTCACATGCACTCTCTCTGTCAACATAAATAAACATTAAAAAAAAAAAATCAAGAAGAGTTAATTATCTAACTTTGTGTTTCATTTAAAACTTACATTCTTTTTGTATTTCAATAAAATTTTAGAATCAGCTTGTCAACGTCTACCTACCCTCAACAAAAAACAAACAAAAACAAACAATTCCAGCCAGAATTTTAATTTGGATTGCATTGTACAGGTCTTGCATACTTTTTTTGGTCAGATTTACTCCTTGTTAAGTCATATTTTGGGATGATATTGTGTGTTACTGCTTTTATTTTTACTTCTTTTTACGTTTGTTTTTTATTGAGAGACAGAGACAGAGCATGAGTGTGGGAGGGGCAGAGAGAGAGGGGGAGACACACAGAATTGGAAGCAAGCTCCAGGCTCTGACTGGTCAGCACAGAGCCCGATGCAGGGCTGGAACTCACAAACTGCAAGATCAAGACCTGAGCCAAAGTTGGACACTTAACCAACTGAGCTACCCAGGCACCCCATGTGTGTTACTGCTTTTAAATTTCAATTTCTAAGTATTTGTTGTTAATAGATAGAAATACAATTAATTTTTGTATATTAAACTTAGACTCTGCAACCTTGCTAAATCTACTTACTAGTTCTAGTAGCTTTTATTTATTTTGGTAAAATTTTACCAAATTCTTTTCATAAATTTTACTTCTTTTTAAATCTGGACAATTTCTATTCCTTTTTCTTGGCTAATCACAGTGACTAGAACCACCAGTACAATACTGAACAGAAGTGGCGAGAGCAACATTTCTGTCTTATTCCTGGTCTTAGGGAGAAGAATTTAATCTTTCACCATTATGTATGCTGTCTGCCAGGTTGAGAAGGCTTCCTTCTACTCCTAGATGCGGTGAGTTTTTATCAGAACGAATGTTTGATTTTGTTAAATGCTTTGTCTCCACCTATTAACATGATAATATATTTTTTCTAATTTATTTTGTTAATATGATGATTCAGAATGATTTTTTCTTTCTTTCTTTTTAATTTAGGTGCTAGATGTTAGTTAACATATGATGTAGTCTTGGCTTCAGGAGTAGCACCAGTGATTCTCATATTTAACACCCAGCCCTCATCCCAACAAGTGCCTTCCTTCATGTTCATCACCCATTTAGCCCATCCCTCCCCATCTTCTCTCCAGCAACCTGTTTATTCTCTGTATTTAAGAGTCTCTTATGGTTTGGAGCACTTGGGTGGCTCAGTTGGTTGGGTGTCTGACTTTGGATCAGGTCATAATCTCACAGTTTGTGGGTTTGAGCCCCGCATCGGGCTCTGTGCTGACAGCTCAGAGCCTGGAGCCAACTTCAGATTTTGTGTTTCCCCCTCTCTCTGCCCCTCCCTGGCTCACACTGTCTCTCTTGATCTCTCTCAAAAAAATTTAAAAAAAATTAAAAAAAAAAGAGTCTCTTATGGTTTGCCTCCCTCTCTGTTTTTTATCTTATTTTTCCTTGCCTTCCCCTATGTTCATCTGTTTTGTTTCTTGAATTCCACATATGAGTGAAATCTTAGGATATTTGTCTGTCTTTGACTGACTTATTTCACTTAGCATAATACACTCTCATTCCATCCATGTTTTTGCAAATGGCAAGATTTTATTCTTTTTGATTGACTGATTTTCTAATGTTAAACCAGCCCTGTATTCCTGGAAAAAATCCCACATGACCTTGTTGTATTTTCCTTTTAACATATTATTGAATTCAGTTTGCTACAAAATTTTTTTAGAGTTTTTATCCATGTTCTATCAATTTTTGATAAAGGAGTATAGATATCTCTGAATATAAGCTTAGATTTGTCTATTTGCTCATACAATTCTATTAATTTCTTCCTCAAATATTTTGAAGTTCTATTATTAGGTGCATAAAAGCTTTTGCCGTATTTATGAGTCGTTTCTTTTATAATTATTAAACTTCTTTATCTCTGATAATATTCTTTGCTCTGAATTATAGTTTTTATGATAATATGGTCACAACAGTTTTTTATAATGTTAGGATGGTAGAACTTTTTCTATTATATATATACTGGTATAAATAAAAGTCAAGATTCTATATAGGTATGTGCACACACACGTGCACAAAATGTGCAGACACACATATATTGTCTTGAATGGCAACATATAGTTGAACCTGCTTCCTCATCCAATGTGTAAAAAATTTATTTTGAAAGACATTTAAATAAAAGAAATTTTATACATCTGGTATTCTCTATTCTTTTTTATTTATATATATATGTGTGTGTGGTTTGAAATCTGATAATCAATTAATAGAATTATATGAACAAACAGTTACCTTTGGCCTGGAGGACTTCCTTTAACATTTATTTCATGCTGACAATGAATTATTTCAGCTTTTTTTTATGTCTGAAAAATGGTTTATTTTGATATAATTTTGAAAGATATTTTCACTGGGTAAATATTTCTATAAAATATTTTTTATTTTATCACTTTTAGAATGCTGTCTGCAATCTTCCTGTTTACCTTGCTTCCAATAAGAAATCTGATGTCACCCTTACTTTCATTCTTTCCTACCTGACAACTCTTTTTTTGTGATTGATTTTAAGTGTTTTCTTTTTGTCACTATTTTTGAGCAAGTGTGTGCTTAGTGAACCTGCTGATTATGGGGGTCTGTAGCATTTATTGAATTTGGGAGATTTTTCTCCTACTATTTAAAATCTTTTAATTTTCTTCCTGCTTCCTCTAGTTTAGAGATTTCAGTTACACTAATATTAGGTTTCTGGAAATTAGCCCACAGTTAACTGATTTTGTTTTTCTGGATTTCTTTTTCTCCATATTTTGGCTTGGAATGTTACTATTTCTGTCTTCAAGTTCATTAATCTTTATTTCTAATAATATCTAACCTATTAATACCATTCAATGTAGTTGGATATATCTTCTTATGTCTCTACTTAAATTTCTGAACATATATAATATGGTTATAGTAATTTCTAATGGCTCTGATAGTTCTAACAGCTTTGTCAATTCTGGATTGATTGATTTTTGCTCTCATTATTGGTCATATTTTTCTGCTTCTCTGCATGGCTGGTGACTTTTAAACTGGATTCCAGGTATTATGAATTTTACCTTATTAGGTGCTGGATGTTTTTTGCTTTCCTATAAATATTCTTAATCTTTATTTTTTCTTGGGATGCAATTAAGAAAATGTTTGGTCTTTTTGTGTCTTGCTTTTAAGATTTGTCAGAGCAGCATTTAACCTAAGGCTCATTATTTCTCACTGCTGAAATAAGATACTTCTGAGTAGTTTACTAGATGTTTCATGGGATATAAGGTTTTCCTTTCTGGCTGGTGAAAACAGGTCATATTTCTGGTCCTGCTTGAACTCCAAAGAATGTTTCCTCTGATCCTTCTGGGGTGGTTATTTGCTAACATCAAGTAGTTTCCTCACACACGTACAATGGTCAGTATTCTTCAGAATACTCAAAGGGGGTCCCTGCAGATCTCTCCCATCTCCATTATTTGTACTGTGAAGTCTAGCCACTTTGGTCTCCATGGATGGATGTTCAACTTAATCTACTCAATTAAGGGAAGCCACTGTGGTCTGCTTCATGGTCTCTTACGGAATTTAAAGGGGCAGTCTTCTAGCTCTCCCTATCTGTTTCCTATCCCTTAGAGATTGCTGTCCTTAATGGCCTGATATCCAGTGTCTTGAAAACCACTGTTGCATATATTTTGTCCTTTGGGTGTGGGGGGGTTATTTCCAAGAGATGGTGAAACTAGACTCTTACTTCAACTTGGCTAGAACTGGAAGTTCTATATCCCAGAGGATTTCAAAAGGACTCAGAATTTTATGAGATTATATTCAAAATGTCTAGGATACAATTTAAATTTACTTGATATACAAAAAAAAAAAAGAGAGAGAGAGAAAATCTCAACAACTCATAAGGAAAAAACACTCAACAGCTGTCCACCCTGTGGTGATATGTATTCTGATGATCTAAATCCCCAAAACAAAACAAAACAAAAAAACCTTTAAAGCAGCTGTAATAACTATGTTTCATGAAGTAAGGTTGAACAGTCTTGAAACAAATGGAAAGATAATAGTTCTGAGCAGGGAAAGAGAAGCTATAAAAAATAAAATGGGCATTTTAGAACTAAAAAAATTTAAGTAATGATGACACAGAAAAGAATTAGTAATCTTGAATAGAGCAATTGAAAATATTCAATTTGAATAGCAGAGACAATTATATGGGAGTTAAAAAAGCTAACAGAATCTCAGGAACCTGTAGAATAGTATAAAAAGATATAACATTCATGCCGATTGAAACAATGCAGAATAAATATTTTAAGAAAAAATGGCTGAAAACTTCCAAAATTTGGTAAAAGAGACTAATTTACAGTTTCAAGAAACTTAATGAACGCTTAACTGGATGAACTCAAAGAAAACCATGTTTAGACACATGTTAATCAAACTGCTGAAAAACATTAAAAAACATCTTGAAAGCTTCTAGAGGAAAAAAATCACACATTTGAATTACTGTGGATGTTTCATGAGAAACAATAAAGGACAGAATAAAGGGACACAACATTTATGAACTGTCAACCCACGATTCTCTATCCAATAAAATTGTCTTTGAAGAATGAAGGAATAATAACAATAGTCTGAGTTGAAAGAAAACAAAGAGAATTAGTCAAAAGCATGCCTTCTCTAAAAGAAATGTTAAAGGAAGAATTTCAGGAAAAAAGAAAAGTGTACCATAGGGAAACATGGAACTTTAGGCATGAAGGAAGAGCAACGAAATGGTAAATGACTAGGTAAATATGACAGATTATTCTCTCCTCTAAAGTTCTTTGAAATATGATGATAGAAAGCCAAAATTATAGTACTTCCTGGTTAGGTTTTAATGTGTTGTAACATGTAGATGTAATACATATGACAACTACAGATACAACATAAAAGGGGGAAGATACATTTTCTACATTTTATGTGAGGGGTAAAATATTAATTTTAATAGACTATAAAAAGGAACATATGTGTGTAGCAATGCCTAGAACAACCACACAGATAAAGACAAAAAGACAGTAGATGAATTAAGATGGAATATAAATATACAGCTATACTCATAAAAGGGAAAAGAATTTAAAAGAGAAGGGGCAAAAAACAAAATAATGGCAGACTAAAACACTAACTTATCAATAATTACTTTAAATATAAATGGTATAAGCACACCAAATAAAAGACAGTGATCATTATGTTGGCTAAAAAAAACTAAGACTCAAATATATGTTGTTGAGAAACCAACCCACTTGAAACATCCTGATACAGATAGGTTAGATAGGTTAAAAGTAAAAAGAAAAATATGTAATGTGCCAACACTTATCAAAAGAAAGCTGGATTGTCTCTATTAATATTAAACAAAGTGGACTTAAGAATAAGGAAAATTATCAAGAGGCATCATTATGTAATAAGAGGGTCAATTCACTAAGAAGACATACAATCTCTGATATGTATGCACACACAGGAAAACCAAAACCAAAACCAAAAATGGTATTATAATACAACTGGAAGAATTGCAAGGAGAAACAAACAAACCCACAATTATAGTCAGTATCATCTTTCAGTAATAGAACAAGCAGACAAAAAAAAAAAAACAGGCCATAGAAGACCTGAAAAACACCACCTCACCAAAGAAGAGCAGAATATACATTTTTTTCAAGTGCACAGGGAATATTTATCAGATAGAACATATACTGGGCCATAAAACAATCATAACATATTTAAAAGTATTGAAGTCATTCAAAACATATCCTCTAATCATAATGGAATTAATCTAGAAAACAACAGAAAAACATCTGGAAAATCCCCCCAATTCTTAGAAATAAGATAGTGATTTAGATAAGAAATTAGATAATAAACAATCCATGGGCCAGAAAGTAAGTATCAATGAAAATGCAATGTATCAAAATTGGTGAGATAAAACTACAGTAGTGCTGAGGGAAAACTAGGTCACTAAACGCACATATGAGGAAAGAAAAGAGGCCCCAAGTTAATGGTATAATTCTTCTTTAGGAAATTAGAAAAAGAACAAACTAAACCAAAGTTATCAGAAAAAAGTAAATAATAAAAAGCATAAGTCCATAAAATTGGAAAGAGAAAAATAAATACAACCAGAAATTGGCTTTTTCAAATGTTCAGTAAGATTGGTAGAACTTTGTACAGATTAGAGAGAGAAGAAACAAATTATAAATATCAGGAGGGAAAAAGATGGTATCATTACAGACTCAACACATGTTAAAAGCATACTAAAGGAATATTACAAAAAACCTCTATGCACATACATTTAACAACTTTGATGAAATAGAAATTCCTCTAAATACACAAACTACCAAAATTCACTGAAGAAGAAATAATTTGAATAGATCTAAGGTTTTTAAAGAAATTGAATTCATAGTTGAAAAGCACAGATCAGTATGGACAAGAGAAAACAAATCAAGACTAACTTACTGATGCAGGCTCCTTATTTTGCCTCTATTGAGGAATATACTGGTCCCTCAAATCTAAGATTTTGGTTCTTAATTTATTTGATGAAAGATGTTGAGTGGCGGGTTGAGAACTACATGTTTTGAGCAAATGTCTTGAAACAGGTGAATGGTATGATAAATGGCACGTACGGCCTTAATCTCCTTAAATTAAGGGTCTTTTGGCAAATTGTTTTGGAATTGATATCTACTTAGAATAGATAGCTTCTAAAGACAGGGAGAGTGACCGGCAGAACATTACTGAGATGTGGTGGTAAAGGCAGGCAGTTTTAAAAAATGAATATAAGGGATAAATCTAAGAACTGGTACAGTTTATATATAACCACATGTTTATTTTAATTTTTCTCCAAGTAAGGTATTTTTCTATATAAGATAATACATAGCTATGCTTTTGGGTAAAAGGCAATACATATTAAGTATGCATTTCCAAAGCACCTGGGAAAAGCTGCCTAGTTAAATACCCTTCTCCTTCACCTGTTCTAGACAGTTAAATATGTTTTGGACTAGCTGCATTTCCACAATAGTTTTTTTTTTTCTTTTTTGTATGTGTGTGTGTGTGACATCAGAATGACTGAATTCTCCAGGCAGAAAATAAAAACCCTAAAATAGAGGCAGAATAACAAGTTTTACTTCTGTTAAAACAAATACAGAATTTAAATACACAATTGAGCTACTTCCATGTATGTGCTTTAACATTTAAATCTTCTAACCTATACAACAATTGAAATTGCTCAAAGAAAAATAACCAATGTGAAACTGAATAAAATGAGCCTGGTAGTCTCAGGAACACACATATTAGTCAAGTAGTGTTGGCAAAATCCATTTTTTGTGTGTAATTTTGAGAATAAGCCTTTAGGTCAGCATTGAGTTTGTGCTTGTGCTGAGAGCTAAAACAATGTGGCCAATGAGAACAGCTCTTGTGTGATGTTCTCAGTGTTTCTAACTTTATCCCTATCTGTTTGAACATTTCTGCAGTTGTGCCCAGAACAGCTTCTTGGTAACAATGAGGCACTTCCAAGGGGCACATTTTTCTAGGGACCAAATGATCTTCAAAATACTCAAAAGAAAATCGAGGTGGTCTTCTAAACGCTTGGTATTCTAAGTTTTGTTCATGGATCAGAAGCACTGACATATCCGAAAGTCATGCTGAAAATGCAGAATCTCGGCTCCAACACCCCGCCCCCCCCCCCCACCACTGTGATCTACTGATCCAAATGCCTTGTCATTTCATCAAGACTTCCAGGTGATCTTACAATGTGAGACAATGTTTTAAGCTCTATGAACAGGTTTTGTTGGGAGATGAAAGGTTTACATACTATAAGAGACAGATGTTGATCATTTAGGTGAGGGTTTGGCATTACAGCTATGTGACTGAACAGCATCCAGGGACAACACAGAAAAGGAAAGGGCCTCCCTTGGCAACGATGCTCAGGGAACTAACCTCTGATGGCAGAGCTGAGTTCCTGGAGGTCCCTGGAGCACTTATCACATTTTAAAGCAAGACTTTTGGTATCAGGCAAGTGGTATTAATGCTTTCCTCACATTTAGACAAATCTACCTGTTTTTATAAGGACACATTTATGAATTAATAACCATGTTTAAGGGGTCAATCTTCCAGCACTTTATCAGACCAAGAGAAAGTGATTAAATCTGCAGTCTGACGTCTTAATCATACAAAAAAACCATCTCTTTCCCACAGCAGGGACACAGAGTGAGAAGGTTCTGTTTGTAATTCACAGTCTGAAGAGATGCTGAGTGCTATGCTAGGGTCCAAATTCGGTCTTTCTCCAATTTCCAAAGCATAATCTTGGCCAATCCTCTGGACACACAGAGAACTCTGCCAGTAACAGTCCGTGCAGGATGAGGACATCCTTCCTGGTCAGTCTCTGGCAGTCAGGACCCTCTACTTCATTTTAAGATTAATTTTCTAGCTAAATCTTTGTACTCTTTGTTCTCAATGATCTTTATGAGGAGAACAGACAGATCTGGATGGAATAGATGAGCTTGGCCAAGTGATTTCACACACGGACGCAACACTGAGCTCGGCTCGGGTGGGGTGGCACTCCCTTCCTCTGTTTCTCCCTTTGGATGTGTGTGTCCCCTCCTGCACAGCTGCTTTCATGACCTTTCATTGGCTCATTAATGGGATTCCATTTAGAAATGACTCTATAAGTGATATCTAAATGTCTAATAATACGGGTATTTTAACCATCTGCTTTTATTGATCACCCTGCCATTTTAGGACTCTCTTATGGTGCTGTGCCTGGATATTTAAAATATTCTTCACTGAATCATTCTCAAAGCTTCTGAAAACTCCAACAATGGATTGCCACATGCAACCTCAGAATCCCCAGACTGCAATGCCCTGATATTAGGAACAGGAAAGAACAGGGAGAGGGATACTGCCTCGGAAGCCAGACACATGGGTGTTGGCACCTTAGCTCTGCCACACCTAGCTGTGCCACCTTGGGTAAGTCACTTAAGCCTCACTGAGCATCAGTGCCTCACTGTGATGGGGAAAAATAATATCTACTGCATAGTCTCTGTGAAGATTCAGAGAGAGGAATGTAAATCACTGAGCAAAAAGCACAGGCACTTAGTAAACAATCAAGAGGATTATGCTCCCCTTTTTCCTTTGCATGGTGAGCACTTTAGTGTGGTTTCCCTAGAGTATGCAGCCTAAGTCAAAACTTGAGTGCCAAAGTTTTGCTGAAGGGGGGTGCGGTCCAGAGAAGAACAAGTGAAGGAACCCGGTAAGTGAGGTAGGGGATGAGGAAAGTAAGCGCAGAGGAGTGCATCCCAAGCTGTCCAGATGACCTGGAAACGACTGGTTGCTCAGACGACTCTGGAGAGGGAAAATGGAAACACGAGCTCTCAGAACAGTCTCTTAGGAAGGAGGGAGAAGAATCTGTTGGCTGTTTTCTATCTCCTCTTGTTCACGGAACAGAGTCTCCCCCTCTCTCTCCCAGTGGGGTGGAACTCTCCCACATTTCTGGGTTATTTTTTCCACAAGAGCAGTGGCATTTAGCTAGTGAAAGGGCAGGCACCCGTAACATTTTATGCCTGCATTCTGAAAGACCCATCCCGAAACGCCAGTGGGATGGGGGTGAGGGAGGGAGCTTATGCAATTTCTGGCATCTGCATTTTAGCAATGACGGCAAAGTTCAAGGGCAGGAAGAGAGAGCTCTGGAGTGTGAGGTCAGAGGTGTGACATAAGGAATGCTTTGGGCCTGTTTCTAGCAACATGGGAAACCACAAGCAGCTGCTTACTAAAGCAGGGCCAAGTGCTGGGCAGCCTGGTGCAATGAGAAGTCAGCCTCCATTGTGAGGGCAAGGACATAGATCAGGAAGATTCTCTTCAGGAGATTCACATCACCTCTCTGCACTGACAAGCATGACATTGGTGCCAAGTGATCTTCCTGGAGGGTCGTCTGCTTCACCAAGCAGACAGCATAGCCAAGCAAATCTGAGAAATGCATAAATCAGGTCTGGTATCATGAGAACAGGATATGGGCTTTCAACAGTTTATGAACGCATAGAGGATACAACATTGGTTCATTACGCAGATATGACCTGGGTTAAGTTTATTTTTAGGGCCCCTCTGGTTAAAGGTCAGGAGAAGGGTTGGCTTTAGAGACCTTGATCTGCAGAGTTAGCTTGTCATGACTTCAGAGTCTGTGCTCAGTCACATAACCGTACCTACTACCTGGGCACAGACGTGGCACAAAACTGGGGGACTGAATATCATTGGCCAGCACGGGCAGAGCTGTACCCGTGACGACAGAGCGATGGGCTGCAGAAGACACTGAAAACAGCAGAAAAAAGAAAAGGCTTAGCCACAGAGAACCAAGAGAGAAATCAAGAAATTAAGGAGTGCACTTGTGATGAGCACTGGGTGATGTACAGAATTGTTGAATCACCATACCGCACACATGGCACTAATATAATACTGTATGTTAACTATACTGGAATTAAAATAAAATTTAAAAATTAAATAAATTAAAATTTTTAAATAAAAAAATGAAGGAAAAATAAATTTGCAGGTTGAAAGACGTAACCATTAGTTTCAGGTGATGTCAAGAAATCACTACTAGAACAGGAATAAGAAACAATATTACAATGGAGTTTCGTAATTGCTGTCCTGACCAGAACCCTTTCTGTGGCCTGATGGGGACTGGGAATATTGCTAAGGACTGAGCAGTGCAATGGAAGTGAGGAAACAGCTTGTATTTTTTTTTTTTTTCTGAAAATAGTGTTTACTTGAGGTTGTCAGAGAAGCAAACAAAGAAAAGTTTTGGTAGCTTGAGGAGAAGCAGAGTTGAGGCAAGATGTATATATTTTAAATACCACAATTCATTTATTTCATCTGCCTGAATATCATTGGGTTGTTTCCAGGTGTTGACCATGAGGAACAGGACTGCTATAAATATTCTCTTGTAAATGTCTTTGGGACATGTGTGAGCCTGGTTTTGTTGAACTTACTTGTAGGAACAGTGATAGTGCGTTTCTACATTCAGCTGGTAGCACAGTTTATTGATATTTCAGTCAGATCATTTTGAACCATGAAATCTTACAGGGTGTGTGGGTCTGCTTGTCTGTAAATTACTGCAGAGGTGTATTAAAACCCATACTACATTATTGGTACATATTTCCTCTTTTGCCATATTTTGTTGTCTGTATTTAGAAGAATATGCAAATTTAGAGTAGTATCCTTAAGCATATACAGAGTTAGAATATTTTGTGTCTTCTTGATAAATTGAATTTTTTATCTCCATAAAACTTTCTTTCTTATCTCTAGTAATATTTCTTACCTTAAAGTTTTCTTTATCTATGTACAATACATTTTGCTTAGGATTTGGAAGGAATCTATTTTTTCTATCTTTTTATTTATAATATCTTTATATTCTTATATGTAATATGTGTTTATTATAATCAGAATATAGCTTTTTTTTAATCCCAACTCCTTGGATCAAGTGTTCCCATTTGTAAAGCATTTTGATCTGTTTATGGTTATTACAGTGATCTCGAAGCAAATATTTTTTAAGGTGGTGTTCTACTTGCAGGCCGAGGGGAGAGAAAAAACTAAAAATGTTGAAAATGTAAAAGAGGGAGAAGAAGATGATGACTGATAGGGTAATGGATGGCCATGAGACTTGGAGCCCAGAGCACAAGACAAGAGGCAGTCTTACGGAGGAAGCCAGGGAGGAAGGGTACCGATCTGTTTGGCGGTGGTATAAACAGAAGTTTACGAAGGCTGTCTCTGTTGGTCTTTATTTTTTTCCCAAGGTGGGAACAAGGTCTGCTAAAATATCTGCAAGCAGAGCTGAGAGGTTTGGGGACATGGAAGCATTCTGCAAGTGCCACCGTGGTCTTCACTAAAGGGAAAGGGAGGGTGACAGTGAGAGAGAGAGAGAGAGGTGTTAGGGAGGTGAGGGAGAGTCCTCTGGCAACCATAAACCCCCCCCAACTAGCTGTCAACTTGCTTTTCCCTGGAGTCCCCAAGTCCTACTTCCTTCTAGGTCCACTTATCACAGCTCTGCAGGAGCAGCTTTCCCAGATTCTGTTAACGCTGTCATTCTGGTAGGGGTAAAACCCTGGAAGGAGTTTAGGTGTAATGGCAGAAAGAAGGACGTTTTCATCTGTCCCCCGGATTTCTGTCTTATGTGTAATTCAGTTTGATCTGGCTTTTCCCCCCACACAAGCTGGTGACCCTCTATGCCCTATGTTATAATCTTTCTATTTAGACTGCAGCTCACTTAATAAGTCTCAAATGGGTTCACAGCATGGTGAGATGGCTGGGGAGCCAATGATGCTGGAAAGCTTGTGGGTCACTAACACTGATCTCTTTCAGGCTTTACACTTTGCTGGCTTTTGCCTTCTCAACTCCTGAATCCTTAGCATAAAGTCCTCGCTATTAGTGAGATAGCAGGACTCAGTGGTTAAGTTCTCAGGCTCTGAAATTAAATTCTCTAGTTTCAAAACATGACTCCATCCTTTACAAACTGTGTTAATCTTGAACAAGTTCTTCACCTTCTTGAACTCGTTTCTCTATGTGTAAAATGAGGATAAGATGGTACCATCCTCACAGATTTTTTCATGAGGAGAAAAATGGCATGCATGCTGCAATGATTAGTTTAATCTGTCACCTTGGTTATCTCATAGCACCCAGCTATTCGATTAAATACTAAATCTAAGGGTTGCGTGAAAGTATTTCATAGATGTGGTCAACACCCGCAATCAAATGATAGTAAGTAAAGGGGATTATCCTCTACAATCTGAATTGGCAGAATCTAATCAGTTGAAAAGTCTTATGAGCAATACTGAGAGAGTCCTTGAGAAGGAAGAAATTCTGCTTTAAGATGGTAGTGTCAGCTCCCGCTAGGGGGGTCTCTGACCTGCTGGTCTGCCGCAGGGATTTTGAATTTGCCAGCCTCACTGTGGTGTAAGGCAGTTCCTTAAAGAAGATCTCAATTGTAATATTTTTTTTCTTTTTTTAAAATTTATTTTTGAGAGACAGAGAGAGACAGCATGAGCAGGGGAGGGTCAGAAACAGAGGAAGACACGGAATCCGAAGCAGGCTCCAGGCTCTGAGCTGTCAGCACAGAACCCGATGCAGGGCTCAAACCCACGAATTGTGAGATCATGACCTGAGCTGAAGCCGGATGCATAACCGACTGAGCCACCCAGGTGCCCCCTCAATTGTATATATAGCCCACTGGTTCTGTTGCTCTGGAGAACCACATACATACATGCGAAGGGGTTAGCGGTGTCTTGTCCATCACGGTCCCCACAAAGTATAGACCTATCATTGTGATTTTATGCATATGTGTTGGAAGCCACCACGGTTCCTGGCTGCCTCAGGCAAGGATTATCACTCTCCGGGGAGTGAACCAGTAAACAAGATTTGCATCTGGAGGCTGGAGATTGCCACTTCCTGGTCAAAATAATTTTGGCGTTGGTCATGCTGGGCCAGACGTAGAATGGCCAAGGTGCACAAAAGATCAAAACCGCATTTTGGATTATTCAGTGCTAGCTTCCCCTCCCCAGCATTTGCAGAGGCAAGTTTGGGCGCTTCTTTTGATATGCATTTGACTCTGTTTACCTGACAACCGATCCGGGTCAGTTCTCTGCCCCAAAATTCTATTTAAGAGGAATTATTTTCTTAATGAAAGGAGAAGGAAAAGGAAGAAGAAGAATAAAGGAGACAGAGGCTTGATCAGAAACGGTGTGTGCTGTCTTCACTCTCTGCATCTCTCCCTCCTGCCCTGTTTTTCTCTCCCTCCCTCAGGAAAAGAACCCGCGAAGATTTTCCGCCCTGCTGGCCAGGGCGGGACACGACACATATGTGTTTCATACAGAGAATGCTTTCTAGAAACATGGGTTGCTGGGGGTAACTGAAAAGGCAATCTTGACAGTTACTCATTTTTGTCATACTTTCCGAAGCTGTGACATGTCTCTGTTCCATTTTTCCAGTGCAATGATGTGGTAGTCTCCATAATGTCTTAGATCTTGCATGGCCCTCTTCTTGGCTGCTGCTTTTCACTTGTGCTTCTCTGACATGCCCTGCACTTCACATGACCCTCCAGCTCTTCTGTCAGCTTTGCAGCATCTGAGGCACCGTCACCTGTGTACCCTTTTTAATTTTGTCAGTTAGAGTTGAACCACAAGAATATACAATAATGGGAGAGAGACCAAAGAGTTAAACCTTATTCAGACTGAGCGCCTTATGGGAAGTTGGTTCATTGGCTAAGAATACTCTATGTCTTGTACATGATACTCTATGTACTGTACTCACTGCACATAGGAAACAGTTTTTTTGTAGGTCAAAAAGGTTGAAAATTGGTAATTTCATATGCTTCAGCCCACTAATTGTACTCTGACTTACTATAATGGACTTATGTAGACTCTATTTTTTTAAAAAATATTTCTGGGCTATATAGGACTGTGCTAAACAACATACGGGGATAATTACTGCTGTTATTATTAGACTTTTAATTAGAGCAAAAGGAAATCCAAGGGCAATCCAGAGATGAGTCTTGGCCTTAACACACCACTTTCCTAGTGTCGGGCTCTTGGAGAAATGGGAACGTGAACTAAGCATAGAAGCTAGGGGGACTCACGACAGACATGACAACCGGCAGTTTGCAGCATAAGCCTCGAGCCCAGAGTGTCATCGCTCAGGCATTCACTTTCTCTAGCTGACCCAGATAACACAGTGGGGATAAATAAGGATTAGGTGTCATATTATTAGCTCTTCTCCACCAGTATGCCATTTTCACTATTTTGGCAATTTTCAATATAGATGGCACCCAAGATTGAGGCAAGATGCTAAGTAATGGTATGTATACACACATGGGGTTTTGGAAAGGAGTAAAGTGCTGAATGTTACTTAATTGAAAGAATTTTTAAAAATCCTGTCTCATACATCACATCATCTACATAAATAAGCAAAGGGCCATATTCTTAATAGATGCTTAATAAAAACATAAACTGCAGTGTGTGACAGAATAGTATGAAGTCCTTGACTTTAGAGCTGGATTAACTGGGTTTGATCCTAGGTCTGTCACCAAATAATTGTATAACCCTGGGCAAGTTCCCTGGGATTCAGTGTTCTCTTCCACAAAATGGTCATGGCAACAATCCTCTATCTTGAAAGGTTGTGGTGGATTATCTTTAAACTCTAATGTCTAGTATATAAAAAGCATGGTATGTGCTGACTATCGTTGTTATTAAGTGAACGACTTTTAGTACATAGAAGTTTGAAAGTTTAAATGGTGAAAAAATGGTCCAGAGTGGGGTGCCTGGCTGACTCCGTCAGCGGAAATGCAACCCTTGATCTCAGGGTCATGAGTTTGAGGCCCATGTTGGGTACAGAGATTACTTAAATAAATATTTTTAAGAAATTAAAGTTCAAATTGCGTTAAAATCCTAAAAACCCAATAGTGCACAAATTCCCAAACTCCAGAAACTATCATTTGTTTCTTCCTGTCTTAGAATGGTATGCTATTAATTCCTGTGCGCTGTTATGTAGGTCAGAGGCCAAACTGGATCTCTTGTCTCTTGCTTTTGGACTTTTGTTGTGTTTACTTCTCCTCTATCCCATTTCCTCCTCCTGGTATTTGATATACATTTGCCAAATGTCTGAAATGGCTTATGCAATCACTTCCCTCCCTAATAACTAATGGCCATGACATTGGTATTGATGACTAAGATCAGTCAATAAGAAAACCTGACCAATACAACCTACCTCTTTAGCTGTATCTCTGAAGACTGTATCTGTGTATTTTGTCCACTATGAGTTAAAAATGAATATATTTTGCTCTTATATTGCTACGGCATTTTTGAATTCACTAGTTTGTAATCAGAGGAAAGCACTGTTCCAAACTACCAGCTTCTTTGAATGCTATATCTCACGGGAATTCAGAGAAACCCTGAGCATCTTTATCAGTTATTTTCAAAAGATTTATTGGAGGAAGCTTGGCATCTTAACACTGCATGATTTTTCTCACTGCTCTGAACCTTCATTCAGATTCACCCCAAAGCCACAGAACTTGCATCAAAAAATTCAGCCTTAGAGCAGAGAAATGGCCTTTTCAATAAAAGTGATAAAAATAACTTAAAATTTCCAGGGTGCCTTTCTTCTTAAAAACTCATAAAGCCTTTACACAATTCGGTAAAAGGATTTTTATCCCAGAAGGGTTTCTTTCCTTGGGTGGCATCTGATTGGTAAAGTGTCTCAAAGTTTACGTATATTTCTGAATATCCTTCTCATCTTCTGTTGTGGTGTTGTCAGATTCAACACATTTCAATATTCAACACATTTCAATTTAACTTTTTATAGATGCCTGTTCCTTTTTTAAAGAAAAAGATCAGCATTAAAAGCAGCCATTTTCCTCGGTTCCTTTTTCGTTTCGGTGTCTCTGGAGAGCATTTTATTCCAAACCCTCCCTTCTCGTTCAGCCATTTCTAACTTCATCCTTCCATTTCATTTGGGATATTCCCACTAGAACTTACAGCTGACATAGTGCTGATACTCCAGGACCTTGGGTGCCAATTAACAACCTTAATTTTTAAGAAGAGTATCGTATTCTATTAGCTGATGTTCAGACCTCTGGGGCTTGGCTCTCCCAGAAAGTTAAATCCGTTTCCTTCCATTGTGTGATAGTTAATCTTATTATCTGTACTCCTGTCCCTCTGTCCACCCTGCATGTACATTTGTCTGTGGTGTTAAAGAAAACACACCCTTTAGTTCTTAATTTCTTAAAATTTTTTTCAGCATTTCCTTAATTTCACCCACATTTATTCAAATTATTTATTCAATTATTCAAATTTTCTAACTTTGCTTTAGTCGTATGCTGTAAAAGCAAGTATTTTTGTTTTTCAGAATCTTTTTTCTATTATAAGAGCAACATATGTTCATTACAAAAAAGTTAAATGCTCCATATATGATTTCACCCCAATGAGATGAACAATGCCCATATTTTTCCCTGCAGTTTTGTTCATGACTTGAAAAAAATCCCAACTGAGACCATATCTAATTGGAATGAAGTTTAAGAAATATCAGAACCAAAAAAGAACGAGTGCTCTAAGCAAGATGCACCAAGTTTTTATAGATTTTCTATATTATAGATTTGTAATAGATACATTTATATAGATTGAAAACATTTTATCTACTTTTTTTAACCCTTTCCCAGGTCTTACCACTTTAAGAAAAGATTCCCCCCAAACTGTAAGAGCTTATTGTTTGAAAGCACCTGAGGGTTTAGGTGCTTGTACTCCTAAGTGCTTGTGTGTGTGTGTGTGTGTGTGTGTGTGTGTGTATGTATATGTATATATCTCTGTATGTATATGTATATGTGTGTGTATGCATGTGTGTGTATGTGTGTGTGTATATATATATGTATATATATATGATTTGTTTTAAGAAATTGGCTCATGTGCTTGGAGATGGAGCTGGCAAGTGTTAAATCTGTAGGGAATGCCATGGGCAGACTGAAAACTCAGGCAAGGTTTGTAAGTTACAAGACTGTCTTGAGATCAGAGGAATGGAATTTTGTACCCAAGTAAGCCACTTAGCCATCTTTTAAATAATTGTTTTCATTTATAGTCAGCATTCAGGCAGTTCAATAACAAAGGCCCCATAGATGCTCTCAAGGAACAGTAAATAGTTGAAGAACAATCTAGAACTCAAGAAAATGCTTAGTTAATTATTCCTTCCTGGTCCTATTACTGAATCTGTGTCAATTTAAATAACTTCCATTTCTTAGTGATTCTTATTTTCAAAGGTGAAAACTCCACATGACAATCAATCAACGTTAATCATTATTAAACTTTTAAGGGACAAGTGAATTCCTGTCCTGTTAAAACTCTTGAACAGAATAAAAAAGATAAAACTCTTCCTAATTTAATACTGTGCCACCACGGTCTTCAGCATCAAGAAGCCTGTGGCCATATCAGTGTCTTCACTGCTATCAGAGTCTCTGAAATTAAATGTTTCTTTGAAAAATACATTGTAGAACTAAAACTTCAGAATATCCTACCTTATAGAATACATGAAAAAAATCTCCTATACGTACATTAATAAGTTGAGTCCAGGACTTACTTGCCCAGGTGCTGGCACTGAGAAAGCAGAACTGATACCATCCAGGGATGAGATTTGCTTGGGAAGGTCAGAAAAAAAGGAAGATGGACAAGAGAGTTAGAGTGGGATGGAGATGCTATACCAACATATCTTCAGGAGGGAGAGAAGTGAAAAGAGGCGGGGCTGGTGCAGGGAGCAGGGAAGACTATGCATCTATGAGCTGGAGACCCCACTAAACTAATAGTTCCAAGAGCGGGTCAAGAGTGATATGCCCAGGGAGCATGCACTCCACAGGGCAGGGTCTTAACCAGAAGGTGGAGGAGTAGGCACTGGGGAGAAGGATGACCTCACTTCTTGATCTGAGGGATAATAACAATGATAATTATAATGATGAAATACTAATAACCACCATTTCTGGAGCCCTTACTCAGTACCAATCTGGGATCTATCCTATCTTACCTAACAAGGGTGTGAAAAAATGAGCAGCTTCTTGGCACTTAGGAGAATTGGTGCCACCAGGAGACAGCTTGTCACAGTTAAGGTATGGAAAGGAGGAGGAGGTTCCCAGAGCTGTCTGAGGACTCAGGGGACATGTTAGATAATGGGGTGTGCAAGAGGGTAGAATATGAAAACTTAGGAGGCGGACTGAAGAGGAGTGGTGAAAGCGTAACAAGAATGACACTGTGGGAAAGGACGAATAACCAGAGGGATGTGTCACACGCCTCATGTGATAATGGGGGGAAAAGTCAAATAAGGTGAAAAGTTGCTAAGACAAAACAAAGTCATAATTAAGTAAGTATATGACAGCAGGCAATAAACTGTATGGATAGGATACATAGGTATCTGAATTCAGAGATGGGAAGCAGAGCCAAATGGCATACGAAGGTTCAAGAGGGGATAAGGAACAGTTTACACAGGAAGAGAAATAGCATTTGGACAAGTCAAGAAGAAAATGTACTCCAGGCATGGAGCGGGACATCAGGCAGCAGAAGGCTCGAATGGGAGCAGTTGTGGAAAAGGACTAGAGAGGCATTGAAGCCTGTGTGAGGAGGGCTCTGAATGCTGGGAAAAAGATCTAAAGAGGCAGGATGTATCCCGTGGGCAGTGAGAAGCCAGGAGGCTGTCTTCACTCTATGTAAGATTTCTCCTTAGAGAATTGCTCTTTAAAACAATTCCATGTGGTTAGCTCCAGGATACTCACAAACATGCAAAAAATAAAAATCTTTGATTTAGGACCAGGCGCTATGTTTCTAAAGGCCAGAGTGTGGTAGTTCTTGGCAACTGCTGTCTTTCGTGGGTTGTGATGCAAGAAGAAGAAAAAAAAGCACATTCAGAGGAATGCCTAACCTAGATGTGTTTGTTTTCAAATGTTAACAAACTGGTTTTGGAATAGACTGAGAAGGAAAGAAAGCAGTGCGCAAAGCATGCAGTTTAGGGATCCACAAGAAGATGCAGAACAGGCCCTGTGCTGACAGCTGAGTGATTCCAACAAGCAGTGGGTGGACTGGGTGTGTTTCAACAGATCTGGTGATCCTGGTGAGTCCCTGTGGCTTGGGGACAGGCAAGCCAACTGTGTCTGGCTTCAGGCTCATCATGACACCACATAAATATGTTAGTCCAAACTGAGCATGATGAATTCCTTCCTTCTTATGCATCCAGGTGCATTTACGAGCACATGGCCATAGAGATAAAGAATTGTTATGTGCATTGTGTGTTACAACACATACTTGACAACTGGCTAGTGTTTGACCTTTTGTTAGACTACATGAATAAAGTTAAACCATTTGAGGAGCTAAGGCATGTTTGGTGAAAATAAAATAAATTCCTATTTGAGGTATGGGCAGTTAAGCTGTTAGGTTAATTACAGGAAAAAGAATAAACATAAGTTCTTATACATACGTCTTAAATTCTGTATAGTCATTATGTTGTCACCATGTCTCCATGTTCCTGTTGTGGTCATGTTTTTCTTGGTATTCTGATTTCTAGAGAACAGTGAAAATTATGCAACTGGAGCAAAAGTCTTAGAATCCCACCCCACTTCCACATACTATCAGAGTGTTTAGGATCTCTCTTTGTTCTTCTATTACTTTAAGCACCAAAGTCAAAGTATCTTATAATTAATTCTGAAATCTTCAGCTAATAGTCAGATGAGAGAAAAAAGTATATGTGAAATGGGAAAAGATAATTCATTGAGATGGAAAAGCTGGGAGGGATATACTAACCAAAGTTGTTTACTTAGTAAAGTCTTTTCTCTACCACACATGACATAAAAGTACATGTCAGTTCTGTGCCTCTCCAAAAAAGTTTGATTTTTAAGTCAATGGAGATTTTTTTTTGAAAGCTATTTGAACTTAATTCATTAAAATTTCCTGGCTGTTATGGACAAGACATTCTATGAAAATGAAAATATATCCAGCTCTGGGGACGCTGGATATACCACCAACATGGAAAAAGCCATTTCTAAATGGTTTGCTGAAAGAAACAGCAAATTCGTATACTACGCAAAATATGGTCACTTGAAAAGGGCCAGGGAATTAACAGCAAGTTACCCAAGAATGCATCCATCTCTGGGCACCACATCTCAGATCACTCCTGAGCTACTTCTTAAAAGAGTTTATAAATTGAGGTTTAGATTTCTATCAGCATGTTATATTTTAGCCATGAAAAGCATGGGTGGCTGAGTCAGCTAAATGTCTGACTCTTGATTTCGCCTCAGGTCGTGATCTCATGGTTGTGAGATAGAGCCCTGCATCAGGCTCTGTGCTGAGTGTGGAACCTACTTAAGATTCCTCTCTCCCTCTGCCCTCCCCCACTCCCACTCCCACTCTCATGCTCTCTCTCAAAAATAAAAGCATATCTCATGAATTTAACAGAGTACCAGGCTGGGCCTTGAGATATTCCTGGGCTCTGTTCTAGCCACACAACGACAGTAATCTCTGCTATGTGGAAAACCACGGCCCACAGACCCCACGACCTGGGACAGGCAGCAGCACAGGCGTGGAAAGGGGCACAACCAACTCTTAACAATCACAGTTTAATGTAAATAATGAACCAAATGTCTAATGGGGTGGAGGATGGGAGGCCTAGGGGCTTTGGGGAGAGTAGGAGGTGAGCTCTAAGAGACAGCCAGGGATGATGTATTAAGTCAAAAGGTGAAATTATTACTCCTCTTCTAGGAAATGAGTCAAGGTTTGGAAGAAGAGGTAGAAGTTTTATAACTTGTTGGAGCGAAGGGAAAACGTTTAATGACCTGTTCCAGGCAAACAGTAATGAAGTGAATCTCTCAGGACCAAGGCGCTCCAACCAGCACAGGCTCGCCCAGCAGAAATACTATGTTTAAATATTGCTCAAGACTAGATGTGTTAGAACATGTTGCACCCTTTATTTGAGAAGGCCAGGTCATGTATCCCCTTGTCTGAACTTCAGGAAGCCTCACGGTTGACCCTCTGTAGGACCTATTTTTCCATTCCTCAGCCACACTGGGCCAGCCCACAAATCTGGGTGTACTTTCAGTGCTTTCTCTGCACATGCTCTTGAGGGTGTCATTTTATCTCTTGAAACAAAACACCTTTCTCTTTGATCCTTTTTAATGGCCATTAAATGCCAGCTACTTTGAAAACATCCTCTGATCATTTTAATTTGATTTTAATCTCTTCCTGCTCTGGGCATCTATAGCATTTTCCACTTATGGTGAAATTCAAGCCATTTCATCATGTATTAGGGTTGTCTTCCCTAATCAATCCTTGACTGCAATATATTATCAAAATTTAGGAGTATACCGATTTTTATTTTTTCTTTGGATCCTTGCTATACCTAGCACAAATCTTACACACAGAATATGCTTAATAAATATTTGTTGAATGAAACTGAATCAATGCTTTCTAAATGACATTGAGTTGATGCTGTATAAATGGCCCTCTTTCTGGAGAACTTCTTTACTGAGAAGTAGGACCAGAGTTTCATACAGCATGGGATTCCTGGGGCTGGAATTAAAAGTGGGGGAGGTGTGGACTTGGTTCTAGGATTGCAGAATATGATGCTAAGGAGGTTCACAAATAGTGTCGTAGGGTGAAGCCAGATTTGAGAATGAAATGGTTCAAAAGGAGTATCAACCAAAGAGACAGTGACCAAGAGCACACCAGCATGGAATACACTGGTTGGGCAGAGAAATGACCAGCAAGTACAATGAAAAGAACCTTCTCAAGGCCACTGGGGTAAGAAGATTGGAACCTGGTTAGAGAATAAAGTGGAATAAGCCCCTTATGACACTTCCCCCCTTTATTGTTTCACCCAGTGAGATTTCAAATGTATTTTTTGAAAAACTTATTTATTTTAATAGAGTATGAACATGAATGGGGAGGGGCAGAGAGACAGAGAGGGAGAGAGAGAATCCTAAGCAGGCCCTGCATTGTCAGTGCAGGGCCTGACACAGGGCTCCATCTCATGAACCATGAGATCATGACCTGATCTGAAATCAAGAGTCAGACACTTAACCAACTGAGCTGCCCAAGCGCCCACACCCAGTGAGATTTCAAACCAGTGTTTGCCATTGTCTTAGTTCAGATATCATCAATGTGGCTTGATGCAAGTTGTTACCAGCTACTCTGTGGTGGGTCATCTTAATCATCTAGTTAGAATCTGTGTTTCTTAAACTTTCCATTAAGCCTTCAAAAGTGTTCTTCCAATGCATTATTATTATCTATAACATGCAAAAACCCTGCAAACTAGGTGAGGTGAGCAGCTTTCTCTAACTTGAGTCAGACTGAGTAGGGTGCACAGAACATAGATGACTTTTCCTGACAGTGACAACAGTCTGAACTTACCCGCCTCCTAGGATCTGAGTATCAGGTTATGTTTCTTTTGACCTTGATTTTTCTGGGGCCTCTGGATCTAGTGATTATCATGAGGTGTAGTAAAAAGAGTTCTGAAAGTAAACATTCAGTCCAAGTCATATCTTTTTTCACTGAAAAACTTTTTAGTAGAATGTGAGTCTCTCTGAATTGATCCCATGCTTATACAATGGGATAATAATGTCAATGAGCCCCATTTACAAAATCTTGAAGGTAGTGAACTCTAGACAATAAGGTTTTGTTCTTTCATTAGTTAATTAGCATTTCTTGTTTGCAAGAAACCTAGGATTGAAGAAGATAGGGTTATTTCTTCTAAGTGTCTATACTCTCTGCTTTGGGCTGCTTCTCCCATAAGACAAATTTGCCTTGAGGGATAAGAGTTTTTCACAGTTCTAGCAAGGCTTTACAATCTAGAAAAATATAGTGAAATCATTGGTGTCTGTATCATTCCTTTTTAAGTGTTTCTGTAAAATGAAAATGATAAAAAGCATGAGTTGATGAGACTGTGCCAAGGATGAAATGGAACGCGATCTGGAAGGGATTTGTACAGTGGAAATGTAAATGATAATTATAATCTAGACCCCGGAGTGCCTCTTCTGGTCCAGGTCAGAGGAGGCCAAAAGAAACAGATAGGATAACGTTTCCTGTAGTAGTGACGACTTTTCAGGCATGTCTGCCCTCTAGTGGCCATGATCCACAGTCGCTTTATGGAAGGTGTGACCAGAGAGGAACTAAGGAGCCCCGTCTGGGTAAGAACTAACTGTTCAACAGGGAAATCAGCCTTGCCCTCAACCACCCCCTCCCCCTCCGAAGGAAATGTTGCCCATGTCCCTTTTATCTGTCTTCAGTACTGGTACAGTGGAAAGCACAAGGCTTTGGGAGTGAATAGACATGGCCCTGTCACTTACCACCGACCTGAGCCAATGTACCTGAACTCTCTGGGTTTCTGTCTCCCCATTTACATAATAAGGAAAATATACCTAACTTGAGATTTTTGTGGAGGTTAAGTGAACCAATTTATGTAAAACAGTCTGCATAATAACTAGCACAATTTAAGCACTTTAAAAAAGTGTCTTCAAACTTTATTCATATTTCTGGGTTCATATTGGTAGGTTACTTGGGTCTGGAAATATATATTTAATCACTATTCAAATCACCTTAGATGCTTCTCCAAGAAGCAAGTGTTCTCTTTCTAACCCTTAATAAGGGAAAACAGTTGCCCTAGAATTGTAAATTTTAGAGAGAGTTAGATAAATCTTCCCATCCAAACTTGTTCTCATTTTTGTTTTCAGTTTTGTGGGTCTACCTGCTGCTTTAACTGGGGACAGATTCTTGCCCAGCAGGGCTTTCGAATGAAACACCTTATAAGGCTCTGACATCAAGGACTGTTTTGGTATCTAGGTATGTGCCCAGAATGATCAGGTCTTCAAAAGCAGAGCACAGGTGAAGTTCACTGGATAACCATTCCCTTTCCCTCTGGTCCAAATCTCACATCCTAAACCAAAGGACTGCATGGCCAATCAAGTCACCTTCTCCGTGCTTTGCTGGGAGGAGGTCTATATGAGGAAAGAGACATATTTGGTATTCTCAAGGTGGATTGTTTAGTGCTATCAGAATTTTTCAAGCATTTGAAGTGATAGATCCTTAAGTCTCACAGTGGTAACAAACTGAACGACCAAACACAAGGTAGATTTCCAGTGGTGCACAGTAGTCTGCTAAGTACCAGTTCACAAGAGCCAATTATGCCTCTTCTCCCAACTTTGAATTTGGGCAAAGATCTGAAAGGAGGTAAAGGGATAAGCCATTCGGCTATCTGAGAGAAAACTGTTCCATGCAGAAAAACAAATGTCTGGCATGTTTGAAAACCATCAAGGAAGCTGGTATGACTCAAGAATAGTGAGCAAGGGGAGGATCTGAGGTCTGAGACATAATCATGATGCTGGCCTTTTCTCTGAGATGAAAAGCAGGGTTTGAGTAGAGGAGTAATCCAACATGGACTCACTCACTCAAAGATGAGTCCACGTATTTTGGCCTGAAAACCTAGAAGGATCAAATTGCCATGACTAACAGGGAAGACTATGTGAAGAGCTGGTTTTGAAAGGATAGTTAGGAACTGGATTTTAGATATGTTAAGTATGAAATGCAAACTAGATGTCCAAGAGAAGATGTCAGTTTGATATTTGATAACATGACCTAGAAATTACGGAAAAATTTTAGGCTTGAAGTAAAAATATAAAATTCTTCAGCATATTTAAAGCCAAGACATTAGATGAGATCACAATGGAAATGAGTATAGATAGACAAGAGATCCAAATACTAAGCTCTGAGGCATTCCAGTATTTAGAGATCAAAGAAGAGAGGAAGAATCATCAAAGGAGATTAAAGGCAGTAAATAAAACTAGGGAGCCAAGGGAATAAAGTGAATAGGGAGTGATCAATTGTCTCACATGTTATTGGCAGGTCAAATAATATGAGGACAGAGAATTGACTATTTATTTAGCTTGGCAATGTGGAGGTCATTATTGACCTTGAGAAAGCAATTTTGATAGAGTGTCCTGTATCTAGATTATAAAATCAATATTGTAGCTTGTTAATTTATTTTTATTTCCTTCCATATCAGTGATATAGTGTATCACTCTTTCTTAGGCAGTCTCACTCATTTTTGTGTCCTGATATACAGTAGGTACTCAATAAATGTTTGTGGAATATGTAAATATATGAAAAGAAATATATGACCTAGGATATCACCCTAAAACTTTGGGACCAGAAAAAGATCTGCCACTAGACAAGATTATATTTGAATCACCCAGGGACAGAAATGGCCATTTATCTTATTTTTAATGGCACTCTCATTCCATAAGTCTCATTTTTTGCATATCATTATCATCACCATCATCATCACCATCATCATCCCATAATCATTCTGTCAATTTTTCCTTCATAGCTCATCTTAGAGTGATGTCTACTGGAGCTCTCCTCTTAAGACTTCCATGATCATCTTCAAACTCCACACGTCTAAAACTGAACTAATCACTTTTCTCATCCCCAATACATCTATACCCAGCATTTAGTTCTTTCCCATGTCCTGGGGCACAGAACACCTGCAGCACCATTGAATCAACTGTCCACCTAGACACCAGAGCATTAGCCTTGGCTTCCTGGTCTACTTCACCTACTTTAACAACCTACCACTAGTTCTATTCATTATTTCTTTTAAATATCTCCTGAATCTGCTCAGTTGTCTCCATTCCTACTGAAATGATCATTAAATAACAACTAGTAGCATTTACTGGAGCTCTATTACGTACCAGGTTCTGCTCTAAGTGCTTTAAACGCATTACCATGTTTATTCCTCAGAATAATGCAAATGGGTGGGTAAGCTCCAGTGAGTCCTAGTGTCATTCTCATGATTACAGATAAGGAAAATGAGGTAGAAAGATGTTAAGCATTCCTCAGAAGGTCACATAGACGGGAGGTGACGGAGCCTTGCAGCATGAGCCAGTGTCACTGGCCACTGAAGCCTAAGTATAGGCAGCTACACCATCTCTCCTCTGGCTTTCTACGTAGGCCAGCCTCCAACCATGCCCTTTCCCAAGCTTCACTCCGCACCAGCGTGAAATACTTCCACCTAAAATTCTTCAGTTTAGCTCCCTCTTACTCATAGGATAAATTCCAAAGTCCAGCTTTCCAGTCAAAGCTTTTGATACTATTTTCCATACTCTGGCCTCTGGTTATTTTTAGGGCCTTCTAATCCCTTCTGTCTTCACCCACCACACAGCCCTAAAGCACCATCTTCAGTTTCACAGACTACTCCTTTTCACCTCTGGGTCTTCTCAGGTGTTTCCTGTTTGGGAAATCTCGCTCTGTCTATGACTGAGCCCCTTCTTCACGTATCTCATCGTTTTTTTCTTCCTACAAATATATTATGTAATTTAAGTTTTAGTTCAGATATCTCCTCTTCTAGGAAGACCCCCTCACCCTAATTCCCCAAGTCTGGGTGGAATGATATGGAGGCAGGATCATGGCTCCCCAGAGATGTCCATGTCTTAATACCAAAGCCTGTGACTATGCTACCCTGCCTAGCAAAAGGGACTTTGCAAGATGTGATTGACGTAAGGATCCTGGGGTGAGGAGATGATCTTGGATTACCCAGGTGAGCCCAATGTAATCATAAGGGTTTTTGTAAGACAGACTCAGGAGAGTCAGATTCAGGGAAGAAGATGTGACAATGGAAGCCAAAGTCAGAGGGATGAAGCCATGAGCCAGGAAACACCGGGAGCTCCTAGAAACTGGAAAAGGCAAGGAAGCAGGCTCCTTGCCAAGACGCACAGCTCTGTAGACACCATGATTTAGCCCCAAGAGACTTATTCTGAATGTTTGAACTCCAGAATGTAAGGTGATAAATTTATGTTGTTTTAAACCACTAAGTTTGTGGTAATTTGTCACAGCAGCAATAGAAAACTAATACAGATGGCTCTTTATGCACTTCCATCCCTTTCTTTTCTTTCTATGTCTTAACACTGTTAAGATGCCATTTTAATAGCCTGACACTTGTTCATCTCCCCAGTAGTCCAGGAGATCTCTAGGAAATTATACTGAATCACTATTATTCAACTTATATTATTTTTTTAATGATTTTTTAAAAAATTTATTTTTGAGAGACAAAGAGAGACAGCATGAGCAGGGGAGGGTCAGAGAGAGGAGGAGACACAGAATCTGAAGACAGGCTCCAGGCTCTGAGCTAGCTGTCAGCACAGAGACCAATGTGGGGCTCGAACCCATGAACCATGAGATCATGACCTGAGCCAAAGTCAGATGCTTAACCGACTGAGCCACCCAGGCACCCCTCAACTTCTATTCCTAAGTGCAACATGGTTCTTGGAACACAGCTGATGGTAAATTAATATTTGGTGGATAAATTCTTGTCAAATGTGTAGAAATGGCATAATTAATTTTCTGTGTTTCCCAATAAATTGTAATGAGAGATTAAGAGTAATATTTTTGGTAAGTTTGCCTCAATCATGTGTGTGTGTGTGTGTGTGTGTGTGTATGTGTGTAAATTTTTAACATATGTATCTATATGGATTCATATGTATATAACTTAAATGTATATACGTATATGGAAGGAGCTGGTTACTGCTCTTTCTCTATGAGATCATCTTACTTTGATTTATGTTTGCTTGACTTTGCACACCTGGAAATCCACTCTTTCATAAAGTACTTTGCACTCCTGCAGGCATAAAATCTCTTTTTATGAAAAGCTTAAGATAAAGACCTTTCTCAACTACCAGCCTCTCTTCTCTGAACTTGCAGGTTAGTGACCTCAAACTATCTATGGCTAACAGGTGGTATAAGACTCTTTCCTGATCTTGGCTTGGTCCTGCAGTATCGGATCTTCATGAGGAGGGGTCTGGTTCTCCAGGCCATTCTAATGCAGGTCCACGCTGGGAACTTCTGGAAGTCAACCTTAAAAGATGAGGTGCAACTATCATCCTCACCACTAGATGTCAGGCTCTTACCCTGCACTCTATAGTTAAGCCATGGAGAACTTATTAGCCACACCCCTCCCTCCTCTACTTCCCACTTCAAGGTGTCTTGGGCCAAGTGCTAGGATAGGCATTTTCATATGCATTATCCCACTGAGCCTCACACTGCACAACCACACTGCAAGTTAGGCATTATCCCCAATTTACAGATGAAGAAACTGAGGCACAGTGGGGAAACACAATAATTGGTGGAACCGGGAGAGCCCCAAAGCCCATGTCCTTTTCACTTAACCATGCTGTCTCAATCTGGTTGGTTTAGACAACTAACTGCCTGAGTGTAGAAGAAGTAAACGTTTAACACACTAACAGACAAAAAAGAAAAAAAAAACTGAAGTCAAACAGGAGATCCAGGTAAAATTTCTAGACTCTTCAAAACAGCTTTGTTTCAATATTGTATTTCTATCTTCATAAAAGGGCATAAAAAGAAAAATTAAAAATGAGTTGAATATGGTGCCTTTAAAACTTTCTGGACAGTGTTTGCAGATGGATAAGCAAAAATCAAATCAAATGCCAGACACACAAAAAGATAATCATATTCAAGGTAACCAATATGGCCACCTATGAAGTGTGGCATTGGGAGGCCAGAAGGAGTGAGGCCCACCAGAAACTCTGGTTCTAAGACTGTGTTCCTTGGAGCGTTCCTTTCAGGGGACACACACCAGGAACCTCCTCCGCGTGTGATGTCTGTGTGTGATGTGTGTATGTGTGTGTGTGTCGTGTGCAGTGTGCACGTGTGAAAGGAGAGAGCATTGAGGTCTTTCCACCTCTATTTTTTAATGAGAACAATCAAATTTTATTGACTTTGTATGCTGGGACTCCACATAAGATTCAGTTTTAAAAAATGGTTTCCACCACCATTAAAACATGAAAACTGCTGGTGTAGGGTCATCCTGCAGAGTAATAAACAATTATAATATTTTATGCAGACTGGGTTCCCTCTGCAACATGTTAACTAAAGTCCTTTGCATTTATTTTAAGATTTTTCAGTTAAGGAAAAAAAATGTTCAAGGTTCTCAAGAAAATAAAAATGAAAATTAGGCATCAAAACAATTACTTTGAGAATCCAAAAGCTGTTTAGGAAGAAAAGTCTAGGTAGAAGTTTAATCTTGCCTATTCTTTTTTTTTTTTTTTTCTGTTAAAAGCCAAAAGGATGTATCAACACAAATGATGAAACGAAAACAGAAATCCCCCCTTTTTAGGAACTCCGTCCTGAATCAGGGTCAGGATGTGTGAGGAGGCTCGCTGAGGGTCTGTGACACGCACTGGACTGAGGAAGGGATGGCGGGCCTGCACGCCACCACCGAACACCCCCACCCCGCCCTTGCCCCACTCTGCCCAGAGTTTAGAAAGGAGATGCCATAAGAGTGGGATCAGCACATTAAGCTTGTACGATTGCAGCCATGTTTCACTTTGTGAGCTGCTTAGGATCAAAAAGAAGAAAAATAGGTTAGGAAAAACATTAATGTCAAGTATAAGATTGGAAACACAGCGTCATTGGAACAAATTAGAACCACATTTTCATCATGAGAATTCAAAAACCAAAGGGAACAACCTTTCTCCTCTTGGGGAACTAGATTTCTCTCAAGTAAGGGGAACACTCAGGCCATTTGGCCTCCATGCAAGGTCATGACTAGATCTCAGCAAGCTTCTGACAGCCTTTCTGTCACTCATCTCCCCTGAGCTACACCTCATCTCATCCCTGCCTGGGGCACCACGTCCCTTAGGGGGGAAGGTGGCGGCAGCATTTCCTAAGGACCCTGCAAAGAGCCTGGTGAGTTTGCAGCCGACATCTCAGTCCATGGGGCAAAGGGGGGCAGAACTCAGGATGTTATATCTTTAGAATGGAGGCCATTTACAAAACTTCACCAAATAGTTCCGTCTAGAATAGTTATTCTTGTTTCTCAGCTTTCTTATGTTCACTCGGTGTTTATATTACGAATGTAAATACTCGCATATTATTGCATATTTGACTATTTTTTTAAAAAGCTTTTCATCTTTTCAGACAGAAATGAAGACCTAGCTTCTGAGCTGTAGCATCATAGAGAGAAGGTAGCTGACATGTAATATTAAATGACCTTAAGGGCCTTCTGTGAATGCCCCTTCTGATGTTAAGTGAGGTCATTCAGTCTTTCAGAACATCCTTCTTTTTTTTTTTTTGGTATCACTTAACTCTTGGGGTAATGATATGCTATTCTCTCTCTCTCTCTTTCTCTCCCTATTAGAATATACAGTCCATGAAGGCAAGGACCTAGAATAGTACCTGGCATATAACAGTTGCTCAATAAATATTTGTGAAAAAAATGGGGAAGGGCTTATTCAGAGTGAGTTGCTTAGAGAGGGCTGATGGGCAGGTCACAGCAAGGACAGGTGCAGGAGTTCCAACACCGGGGCCTTAACATCAGAATGCTTCTGGAACATTTGATAACTGGGTCACCTCTACTTCTAGTTCCCATTTAGCTCTGAATCCAGGTCAATGAGTGGTAGATTAGTCAACACTCTTCTTTCCCAGAGTGTCAGACACTGTTTAGAGTACTGAAAACATTCAATTTGTTGGTGTTTCTGGCTGCAGAGGTTTGATGAAACTGTCATCAAAGTTTTACTTAAGTCTCTAAATCCTTTTTCTTTCTCTTCTTCCCTTTTCTAAGGCTGCTATGAAAGGGGGAAGAATTAAGTACAGATAGGTGGGATCAGAGGAGAGGCAAAGATTTGGAAAACTGAAGTGGATTTCTTAAGTGTGAAAATAAATGAATGACAGACTTCAGTTTCAAAGCACTAAATGCAAGGAAAATGAGGCAAATAAAAGTGTCACTTTTTGAACTCAGAAAGTGATAGTTCGTTGACTTAATGGGTTTTTAATTCAACCACATTGCCTTTTAAAAAACTAAAGCCATCTTTCTCAAAGTGTTATTTTTTCCCTACCTCAGTTTTTTTGTAAGTCCCAAAGTTTCTTTATATTTAAGCAGAGGTCTGTGTATGGATTTTGGCTTGGATGTAAACTGTTCTTTAATTTATTTCTATATCCAAACTGCAATTCAATATTTCTCCATAAGCATATTTTGAATTGGACCATTTTTAAATTTGTAATGAATAAATCAACTTCACTGACTCTTCAAAACTTCCTTTGTAATAACGGGAGTACTGAAGGTCACAAAAGGGCAAAGGGTACAGAATGTTCTAGAAGCAACTTGTGCCTGGTCACAATTTTGGCTACAGCTGGCTCTGACTGGAATTACATGTAAATTACAGGGAGGCTGTTACCCAAGTAGGTTTGTTGCAATGAGGGTGCTCTGTGCAAAGTTCCGAAGGTCTTTGTACAAAGTTTTACTGCCCTCCCCACCAATGTATTCTTCCCAGGAGGTGACAGCCCCCAGAGGCCACCAGGGAACACTGAAGGAAATTTAGGAAAGGTGAGGCGGGGTCCTTGAGTTCTGGTTGACCGGGTCAGTGTGCGGACATCTTGATCATAAAATAGGAAAGAGAATAGTCTGTGCACCTCTATACATTGTTCTAGATTTGAAGAAAACTCTACAGTGCACATCTTGGATGCACTTGTATGCAAAAGAAGTCATTTTTTCACAGCATTCTGTTTACATATTTATAGCACTGCTGGAAATTTCATAATCATAGCCACAGGGAGACTGAAGAAGATGCTTAAATTCTGTAGCTTGCCAATCTGAATGTTCAAGAAGGAAAAGAGATTAGTTCTGAATACGTGTTTCTAAATTCCATATTTCACATCTGGCTGTTAACCATACTGTGGTTAAACAAACTATTCTGATTCTTATTAATGCTTTATGTGTATTTTAGGGGCTTTCCCCTTGAGAAAGTACAATTACTGTATTTGAAATATTTACGCATCCTCATTATATTGTGAACAAGCAGTATCTCTCCACCAGCTCCCCTCCGCGCACCCACTTCGTTCCCTGTCCCCAAACAAGGAAGCAGAACTTTCAGATCACATCACCATCAATAAGCAAAGGACACTGGGGTGGGGTGGGGAGGTTTTTTGGCAGTGGGACAAGCACTGGGCTGGAGCTAGGAGAAAATAATGCGACACCTTACTGCCTCCAGCCAGCAAGGAAAAGTAGGCCAGATGAGGTGCGCGGCGTCGTCTAGCTCACATGCCGGCATGTAGGATGACACCAGAATCTCCTTCTCCTTCTCCGAGAGACCATGTGTCCCAAACATGGTTTGTAATTTGTAATAAAGAATGCTCAACAGGCCAACATTTTGTCTGCATCGTGAATACAGACTCTCAAAGAGAATGAGAGAGAGGAGGGAGACTAAAACGAGTCTGTGATTTTTTTAAAAAAGGGAAATTTATGCCAAGCTGAAAAACTATGTGAAACAAACATTCACAGTGTATAGATGGGAGGTAAAGAGGTGAAAAAGGATAAATGCATTTTAAAAAGGAGACATTATTTACATATAATCCAGCTCAATCTACACAGTATTTTCTTTAAAGTGTTCCACAGTCCAGAGTGCTTAGGGAGTTAAGGGTTTCTGGATGATAAATTGATTCAGATACCTTTAAAACCTTCTAAATCTTATAATTCATTTTTAATGGAAAATTTTCTAAAATGTGCAAGTCCTTGTTTCATGAGACAGAGCAGGTTAAGTGGATATACAATTTCAATATAATAAATCCTTGGGCATGTAAGTATCACTCATTACTCAGTTTGTGTTCAATTTGTTCGCTGCTCATTTTGCGGCTCTGGACTCCGATATTAACACAGACTGTAGTAGACTGTGGGCTGACGAAGTGGAGACACAGCTGAGGTCCTGAAATGTGTTTTGTGTTTTTACTGCTTTGAAAAGTCGCTGGTATCAATATGCAGCACCGGCCCTGGGCTATGACAGCTAAATGAGTTCCTGAGGAGTTTAGCATGGTCACCCCTCGGAACATTAATGATCCAATTAAGGCAATCTTTCTAATTCTTGCTCCTGGATCCTTGCACTATTCAGTACACTGTTATATCCTGGACCACAGGCTCCTCATCAGCACCGGCCTCCCCCCCTCTGCCAGGGTTTTTTGCTTTGGGGGCATAAAACAGCACTGATAGAACAGCCAGTCACGTCCCTTTTGGCCAAGTAAAGCAACTGATTGTACTGGATTAGTAAAATTTTCAGGTATTTCACCCCAAAATAGAATATGTTGACAGCTGTTGCCTTTTTACTAAAGAGAAAATTTAAATAACAAAACCATATCAATCTATTGGCCATGACTATAGTTATCCAAATGTATTGGATTCATTGGCTATGACACACATCCCTCAACCTCTTCCAAACACAACAAGGTTTTCCCATTTCCAATGAGCTCCTGGCCAATTATCAGGCCAGACCCCCGGGGTTCGAGGGTGCACATCAGGACAGTAGTGATAGTACTGCTCCTTAGGGTGGGACCAGGCATGCAGGGAAGGTGTCTGTTAAACAAAAAAAATAATAAGCCTGAAGTCACACAACTGATAAGAAGTAGATTTGGTGTTATTTTACTAACACTTGAGATAATATTTGCCTCAAAATAAACTGTAACATAAAGCCAATCGAATCGCTATGAGAAGTTCAAGGTAATATCTCTTAGAATTCAAGTTTCCCTTGTTTCCTGCTGTTTACTCAGGGCAGTGTTTGACTTTGTGGTACATAGTCACACATGTGTGGCCGCGAGAATTCTTTCAAATTTATTATGTAGTTTAAAGCTTTCAATCAGTTATTATTATTATTTGTTCATGTATACTTTGGCTCTCTGTGAATTATTTTCAATTAATTTATTGTGCCTTGGCACAATAAATTTTGAATTCTGTGTGATATATTTACTTTGTCCAGAGTGCTAGACGAAAACCCGTTCACATATATTTTATATTATGGCTGGCTTTTCAGGCACCAGCATTCTTTGGAAGGCAGAACTGCTTACAGTATGACATGAAAGGTGTAGAATTTTATTCACCAGCAAATTTATTGCATTTTATATTTACTGATGTCAATATATTTAGTTTTAATAATATGGTTGTATGCCTGTTGCCCAGAATTGTTAGAATATTCCTACATCCACAGATTATGATTTTGGGGTTGGTTCTAATAAACAATGCATGATATTAAAAAAATTTTAATGTTTATTTTTAAGGGGGGGAGGGGCAGAGAGAGAAACAGGGAGACACAGAATATGAAGCAGGTTCCAGGTTCTGAGCTGTCAGCACAAAGCCCAAAGCCCAATGTGGGGCTTGAACCCATGAACCATGAGATCACAGCTTGAACTCGGTCACTTAACCAACTGAGCCCCCCAGGCACCCCGAAGCAATGTTTAATATTTTTATGAGTAAAACAATGTTTCTCCTATGAAACCAAAATAAAATCACTTTCAGTATTTAAGTAAGCATGCTAAGTAATACTTAATTTCCTCTACAAGTTTTCATAAAATCCAGAGGTATCTAGTCGTTGGGCATAGCTCCGAAGCATCTGCTCAGTTTGTGCAGATGTGAATGTTTTTACCTTTACTATCATTTGTTGAACATTCACTTAGTATCCCATTGGGATCACCCATGAGAGGCGTCTCCCCTTTAAAGCCATGAGGTCTGGATCTCATCTGGCACCTACTGAGAAGTGACATTTGTAATTCTCACACATGTGGGTTTTTCCAGACCCACGCTGGGCCACGCTTACTATTTTACCACCAGAGCCCCCACCACTGTTTCCTTTTACCCAGGTAGCTCATCACAGGAATGATTACCACTGTAACCCTAACATTTTAAGTAAACCCATATGCAGAACGTTATCCAACAAAGTGAAGACGATCATTTACCCAGGAATTTTTGTCACAGTGTGACCGGATGTCTCAAGTAGCTGCAATGTGTGAAGATGACTTTCATTTAGCGATCAAAAAAAAAAAAATTCCTGGCTTAAATTTATTTTGCACATTTCTGTGTTTCTCTGAAATCATTTTAACTTCCGGTTCAAATTCAGGCACATTCAAGGGCGGGGGTGGGAAGTGGTTTGTTTTATGAGGTTGGTATAACACAGTGCAGAAATGTCTTTTATTTATAGCTTCAAATTTATGCCACTGTTTAATTCCAGAAGAGATTGGAGGTGGTACATGGAGATGTTGACTTTGATCTTATCTGGGCACCTTAAAATGTAATTTATGCTGCCTGTTTTGTCCCATATATTTGCCGCTTCTTGGCATTTGGTGATTAATGTGTGTGAGTGGAACAAAACTTATACCGAAGGTATAAAACATGCTCTCATCCATGAGGTCTTGGCAAGCGCTGGGAAAGCTGCAAGAGGATGTAATTTGAGATTGCACACGAGGCGCAAAAGAGCTGAATGGCTATTTTAATTTTAAAGAGGAGCTCAGACTGAAAGATAAAATCATCTTATAAAAGCATTTCTGCTAGAAAACTGTTAATGCCTCATCCTCCGTGCTCTCGGCAGATGCGACACTCCATCACTAGCATCACAGCGAGGAAAGGAAGTGTGAGGCATGCCAAGAAGGCAGGACTGTGCTGTCACATCACTCCTGGTGGCCTCTGCGGACCAGGGGACACCCTGACATATGTGCATTTGCATCACATCACATTGTAAAACTCTTGGGGAAAAAAGTCGAATAAGGTGGACATCTTATACACAATGCAACTTTTGTATCGATTTCTCTCTCCAACTTCATATTTCACATTACATTTAGGGAAGTAAAATAAAGAAGAAGAGGAAGAGCCAGAGGCTGGAGAAGGAGGAAGACCAGGCTGGGAGGAGAAAGGCTTTGGTAGACATCTGTGTTGTGTCCCAGCCGGTGAGTGACTGACCGTATATTGAATGGGTTGGCAGGTTTTCCCAGAGTTGACTGGATGCTTCGTCTTGGTGATTTCTTTTGGTGAAATGACAAAGCACTTGCAGCTGATCTCACTGCTTTTCTAATTCTTTTTCTGGGCCACTCTCCTCCATGTCCATGTGTTTCCCTCTTCCTCCAGGTACTTATATGGGAGAATAGCCCACCAGGGGAGGAGTCACGGCCATGTAGAGGCGTGAGATCAAAGACAGAGAGCTCCTCTCTGCAGGGCTGGGGAGCCGTAGCCTGCTGGACATGGGGAGAAGACCAACAGGTCCTGGCCCTGTTTCCTTATTTGCAATATCAGGAGGTATGCACATTGAGGGACTCCAAATTAGAGTCACATGTTGTTTATTAAAAAGTCACTTTCCTGGGCTCTACTGTGGACCAAGTAAGTATTCTCTGTGGGTAGTGCCCCCCAAATGGAGTTTTTAATAATCTCCTAAAATGATGTGAATGCTTCCTAAATCTGATACCCACTGGGCTCTCAACTAGATTAACTCTTTAAAATATCTTTTTAAATACTTATTTATTTTTTGAAAGAGAGACAGACCATGAATGGGGGAGGGTCAGAGAGAGAGGGAAACACAGAATCTGAAGCAGGCTCTAGGCTCTGAGCTCTCAGCACAAAGCCTGATGAGAGGCTTGAACTCCCGAACCATGAGATCATGACCTGAGCCAATTCGGATGCTTAACCGGTTGAGCTACCCAGGAGCCCCACCATCTAGATTAACTCTTACCTACAGTTCAGGGCTATCATTCTATGTTTCTAAGGTCATTCAAGTTTGTCTCACTTTATTTCCCCTGAAGAGAAGCCTTGGGTCACAGATGTCCAGCAAGAACTCTCTGTGAGTCTCATCCTCATCCGCCCTAAAATCTGCAAACATCTTCCTTAGCACATTATGTCTTGGCAGGCACTGCCTGCAGGTGCAGATGCATCATGTCTCCATCATGTGGATCCAGGGGCTGACTTGATCCCAATGCAACCTAGCCACTGATGGTCACCATGGGCATCAAAAGACACGTAGGAGGATCAGAATGATGCAATCATCTCCTGGATCAGTAGGCAAATTCTATGGCAGAGAGATGGATATCAGACAGAAGCAGTGAGATGAAGAACCAGGTCAGGCTGGAGGGAGAACATTCCAAATGCCATCAGGATTATTAGGACGCTGGGGAAAGAGCACACTGGGTCAGACTACATAAAGAGTCCAAGAAGATCAAAGGCAGACTTAGCCTATTCCTGAGAGAGAGCAGATACTTTCAGAATGACCTGTGGTGCTAGACTTCTGGGGTGTTCTCAAGGGCTACAGGAAGCGTCTGCCACTCTGGGAAATCCTGTTGACGTAAAGTCCCAGAAATATAGCCAGCTGTCTGAGAAGAGCCAGATTCTTCTTCAAGGATCCTTTTTTCCCCATGGCTAACTAAAACAAACATGATAACTTATACTCTCTGAGCCTCAGTTTTCTCATCTGTAAGATGTGGATGTTGAACTAGATAATCCCTATAGTATCTTCTGGTTCTGTTTCTAGGGAAACAAAACAATATAAATAATGGAGATAGGAAAACATGAAAAGGAATTGTTAAACAAGATAGTTATGAGGGGAGGCAGAGTTTTCTGGAGGTAGGAACTGCTGAAGGGCAGAAGGAAAGCTTGACCAGAGGAGATGAATGAGCAGATCAGATGTGGGCTGGGGCAGGAGAGATACCTCCAGAGACCCACCTACACATTTTGGATCTATCATGGCATCATAGGGGAGCCAGAAGGAGGTGGTGCCTAGCCCGAGACTCTATAAGGTCAAGGTACAAGCAACACTCCTCCAAGTAACGACCGCTAAGAGTATGCTCCAAATCAAATGGCTCAAACTCTTTCATTTGCTTTCAAGCTGCCACTGCTATTTATGTAGATTTGTGAAAATATGCCCAGGCATTAAGGGCCCCAGGGAATACTAATTTTACTCAAATCCTCAATAATGGTGACCATCAACCTTTCAAATGGCCAATATGCTGTCTGTCCATGGTATTTTTAAACGTCTGAATAAACTGAAAGATAATTTAATAGACACATGCTATTCTGTGGTCTCAGGTCCCACAGTGCCCCTCGGTTCCCCAGTGTATTTCTAGATTCCATGCTTCCAGCAGAAGGCTCCTTTTGAGGGAGGTAGCCACTCTTGCGGCAGAGGCTTGCCACCCTCAGCTATAAGCCCTCCCAGTCAGAAAGAGTCGCTTCTTGAGCAGGGACTGCAGCTCTAGAATACAGTAGGGTGAGGGGCATCTTCTCTCCCACACACCTAGAAACTCAGCCAAGAACAGGGCTGCCTCAGAGTCACACATACAACCCTTCTTGTGGACTGGACGGCACAGAACATATTGGCACCACTTCTCTCTTCAGACAAGGTAACCAACCTCTCCTGGAATTCCCAAACTCTTTCCTCCCCAACTCCTGGCCACAGAGATAGATGTTCTTTCACTGAAGAATGTGTCCCTCTCCAACTTGGGTTGATGGGACTTCCAGATTGGGCCCCTCATGCTCTGGGATCTATTAGAACAGGGAGGTGTGGTCACTGAATCATTCAGGAATCTTTCACTCCTATCTTTGGGCACCAAAATGTACTTGAGAAAAGTGGAAGGGGCAAGTCATTTCTTCTCATTGCTTTAGGATCCTTACTCTAGCAAACTCACAGTGCCTGAATATCCTTCATATATAAAAACAGGATGCATTTACTCTTGAAAAGCTCTCATCAGGGATAATTGCTAAACTAAGTCTGGAAGGGCTAAAGTAGACTAAAAGTCACATTTCATAGATGTTAGACTGCCTCTGGGAAGAAAAGGTCAAGGCCTAATAGATATTTTCTTTGTGAACTGAAAAACAGGTTGTATTCTATCTACCGTTATCCAAGTAACTAGTCTTTCCTCAATTCTGTCCTTTCTGGAATTTACCCTATTTGATTTTCATTTTGATGTTACATTTTCCATGTCCATGTTGGTTGTCTTTCTTTGCTATTGTACCTGTTTCAGTTTTCCTTGATTTTATTTTATGGAGTTTTTCCTTTTCTTGTTAAAAGAAGTAATGCCTCAGTTTCTTCTTGAATGCATATAGCATACTTATTTAAAGGTTTTGTCAAAAATAGTCTATAGAATTGAGTCCATAAAATATTCTATAAATATATATTCATTGGTGATTTTGTTGGCTTTTTAAATATTAGATTGATAGTATTTCTCTCTCTCTCTCTCTCAGGCTAACAGATTTGCAAGTGCCTCATCCTGGCCCTTTTAGCCTCTAAATTAAGAGGAGTAAGAGCAGTTTGGGAGGCCTGTTCTGCTACGAGATTGGAGATACGAGAGCCCTTTGCAGAGCCAGCAGGCAACTTGGCTCACTGTCTCCTATTTCGAGGAACCGACATGCTGCTTTCTCAGACCCTCAGCTCTCTAAAGACCAGAGCTCCAGGAGGAAGAACATTTGCCACATGAGCTTTCTTTTGTTGTTTAGTCTCTTTTTCTGATTAAGGACAGCCCCACCTCAGTCCCTGCCTTCATGCTGTGAGCCGGGGTCCTGCCTTGTGTGTGGCCCAGATTTTCCAGTCCCCTTTCCCATGCAGATCCTTGCCTCCTGGTAGCCACCGCCTGTCCAGACCCAGAGCCTCGTGGGCTTTTGGGTTCGGCTAGCTCCCCACTGTGCATCTCTATTCCACTTCCGGTCCAGGGTGATGTTAATCTTTTTATTTCTGGCTAAGGTCTTTCCTTTCTCATTTAAAACCTGTTCCCCATCATTGCTATATTTCACTTCTTATTTCTATATGTATAACCTTACAGAGTGAACAGGTTATAACTCCAAAATGTGGTTCCATGCCTTCATTCACAGTGCAAGTCCTGCACTGCACAAACGTTTGGTCACCGCTCTAATCACGATATGATTATGTGTAGAGGAGTGGATGTAAAACTTTTTAACTTCCAAGTCCTTTTCACTTAGTCTAGTGTTAAGGCTTATACTCCAGTAACTATGATGTAGATAGTGCACATTACCTTCTGAATCAAAAGTCAGGGCTGTCCAATTATAAAAAAAAAGCAATTTAATCTTCCTAATCTGTTTCTCCATCAAAAAATTGTAACAAAAACAGCATTTACTACTTAGAGTCATTTTGGGGAATAAATAATATAATCCAAGTAAAGCATATAGCTCAGTATCTATTTTAAAGATAGTACTCAGTGATATTAGCTACTGCTATCTTCATAGGCCATGTGCCACCTTCAATCACCATGATTTAAGAATATATATTAGTGGGAGTCTCCCAGGCAAAATATTTTCTTCTCCCTAATTTCTGGTGATTCCACTGTGATAAAATGAACTTTTCACCACCTCTATTCCTGTGCACCCTCACCTCTGCCCAGGAGGGATTTTTTTTTTTTTTTGCAGATAACACATCTGTGTTATGCATGAGATAGGTTGGTTTTGAAAGGGCCCTGCTCTGAAGACAGTGAGAAGGCACCATCCCACCTTTGAAACCGGGGATGGATTTCCCAGAGCTCATTTGGGGCACAGTGATGAAGGGGGTATTGAGGATGGACAGATGGTAGGAAAGGAAGGAAGAAAGGATATCTAGAAAGAAGGGATGTCTGGAGGCCCATATGAGAACGCATCTGCTTAATCTGGAAACAGTGAAGATATCTTAAACCATTCTATCCACTCTGAGAATATTTGTGATTGACTGTGAGAACAGTGGGATTCTTTCTGCTAATAGGTAATCCTTTGATCCACCACAGAAATGGCTGGGCTACATTTTACAAGGTAAAAGCTTGGCTCCCTGGGATACCCAAACCCAGATCACTATGGGAAAAGAGAACTGTAAAGACTGGTGTTAAGGAGAACCTGTACCTCACACTGCCATAACTCCTGTGTGGACATTACGGTCCAGGAGGTGTCCTGGGATGGCCCTTCACATTCAATGTCTTAGGACAACAGAAGTACACAACATTTAAAACTGAGATTCTTCTGGAAAATCTAAGATGAGTGGACACCAGAGGAGTGTAGATGCCAAACAAATCAGTGGACAGGAGAAAGGCTTGAGGGCTATTCCTTTCAATCAGAAAGGGCCGATGGGTGCCAAGCTCGGCAAGTCCATCTGGGTGAATTCAGCAATATAAAATTGGAATGATGAAGGGAGGACTGTTTTATTTATTTTTTTCCTGTTTGACAACCACAAAAGCAGCTGAAAAGGGAAACTGAATGTTAGCCTGTTTTGGTGATTAAAATGAGAAGGCTATCAAGGAGGTAAAAAAAGAAAAAAAAAATTCCACACATGGCTAAGTACCCCTGGTCAAGTTCATTTGGGTAAACAGAAAAAAAAGTAAGCTTTTGAACACATTCCAAGACTTAGGATGGATTTAAAGAAAAAAAGTCAACTAGCCACTCTAATTCTTCTTAACCATGGTATCATAGCAAGACTATTTTCAACGTACTGAAACTTCTGTAAGTTAAACCAACTTGAATAGTCATCTTATTTCAGCAGAATCAGATAGTGCTGAGGTTCATTTTTAAATGTTCTCTTAGATTTGGTATGGGGTAGACGAAAGGTAATACGCTTTAAGTTTTGCTGAATCCCATTCTGAGAGCGTTTACTGAACCCACTCAACCCTTAGGTATCGGGCCATGTACTAAGACTTCCCAGATGTGGAATAATCTCCTTGGCCTCCAAATGCCAGAAGCTGAGGTTGGGACTTCATTATTACATTCATTTCAGGAGCTGGAAAACATTTTTATTTCCTCCAAGATTCATCTTCTCCTCCACCCTGAAGGTTAGAAAATACAGAGGGAGTTTATTGCTTTCTGGATTTTGAAGGAGTCATGCCTGGAACACAGATCAGTCACCCAGCTGGGCACAGACCTGTAAGACTCCTCTGGGGTCTGGGTGGCCCCTGTCTATATGACTTCCATGTTTGGGTTCAATTTTACATCTCTCTCCAGGCGATTTAAAAATGAGTTAAGATATACTCAAAATAAAAGAGGACCATTTCAGTCAGTCTAAAGTGAAGAGAGAAATTGGAATGGCATGAACATTAGGGTTCCAAGAAGCAGATCTGAGGTCACAAAACACTTGGCTCTGCCAAACCAAAGCCCAGGCTGAGAACACCCACCTGGGATGGCTCAGAATTTATCTCAAATTTGATCTTTTTCTTTTTACGTTACCTCAAATTCTGATATAATGCCAAAAATACAACCAAGTTCGTAAACTGGATGACCAAGGCTTCCTGTTGAAAAGCAGGTAATTTTCCATTTGCTCATTTGAGATGAATGGTTTTACGTAGCATCTGGTTTAAGTTACAAAATTAATAGAATCAGAATTTAAAAGCAGCTTCTTTTTTGAAATGACTATTCTTTATATAAGTGCTACAATCTACTAAAAACTGCAATTTGTTAATTTTCTTAATTTCTTCAATTTTCCTCTTCACAGCTCCAATTTACATCCACTGTTGTTGCTCCTGGTTCCTGTCCTATCCTGGCCCCCCAAGAAATGCCTTAATTTCTTAATCATTTTGATGATCTTGTTCTCATTGGTTTAATGTATTTCTCTGTTCTTGTTTCTTGTCCTTACATCAAATGCTCTGTGTCCTTCTTTCATTATATGTCTGTTTGGAAAATTAGGCTTTACTATTTTCCAACATTGCTTGCTACCTCCATGATTTTAGGATGATACTTTTACCAGTTCTCAAATATTGCCAGAAGGAACCAATTAACATTTTCTCTAGACTTTATCTTGGAAATAAAAAGATAATAAATAATTTTCCTCACACTACAAAATGGAATAGAAAATTGCCCTTGTGTTCATTGTGGTCAATTTAGACTTTAGATTTGAAAATAATGTCCAAGCACAAAGATTTGTAGACAAAAAAGGTCTAGTAAAAAAAAGGCCTCAAAAAATTTTAAATTGGTTAACTAATGTAGGAAAACAATCATGTGGTAGCCAGATTATTAGAAAAATATTTTTTATTGGGTTAGACTATATAAAAACTATGACATTTAAAATAATACTATCTTTTCTGAATAGGTGGAAACAGGATGTTCTTGGATGAATTTAGAACACACACTTTTTTACAGAAAAAGAAATTAAGAAAACAATCCCATTTACAATCACATCAAAATGAATAAACTACCTACAAATAAATTTAACCAAGAAGGTGAAAGACCCAAACTCTGAAAACTATAAAGACACTGATGAAAGAAATGTAAGACAACACACATAAATTGAAAGATACACTATTCTCATGAATTGGAAGAATTGAAATGGTCAAAATGTCCATATTTTCCAAAGCTATCTACAGATTCAATGCAATCTCTTTCAAAATGCCAAAGGCATTTTCACAGAACTAGAACAAATAATGCTAGAATTAGTATGGAACCATGAAAGATCCCACCCAAACAGCCAAAGCAATCTTTAGAAAGAACAAAGCTAGAGGTAATCCAATCCCAGATTTCAAGATATTCTATAAGGCTCTAGTAATCAAAACAGCATGGTATTGTCATTAAAAAGGACACAGAAACCAACAGAACAGAGAGCATAGAAGCAACCCCATGTGTATATGGCCCATTAATGTACAATAAAAGAAGAATATACAATGGGGAAAGGACAGTCTTTTCAATAAGCAGTGTTAGGAAAACCAGACAGCTACGAGCAAAGGAATGAAACTGGACCACTATCTTATATGTACACAAAAATAGATTAAAATTTATGGAGGTATTTATGGGTTAAAGACCTAAATGCAAGACTTGTAACCAAAAAACTCCTAAAAAAATAGGTAGTAATCTCTTAGACATTAGCCTTAGTGACATATTTCTGGATATGTTTCCTCAAACAAGAAAAACAAAAGCAAAATTAACTATTGGGATTATATCAAACTAAAGCCTTTTCTATAGGGAAGGAAACCATCAACAAAACAAAAAGGCAACCTCCTGAATGAGAGAAGATATTTGCAAATAATATATCTGAGAAGGGATTAAGATCCAAAATACATAAAAAAACTCATCAGCTCAACACCATAAAATAAAATGGACAGAGGACCTGAACAGACATTTTCCCAAAAAAGACATACAAAGGCCAACAGACATGAAAAGATGCTCAACATCACTAATTATCAGGGTAATGTAAATCAAAACCAAATGAGATATCTCCTCACATGAAACAGAATGGCTAGAATCAAAAAGACAAGAAATAACAAGTCTTGGTGAGGATTTAGAGAAGAGGGAACTACCATGCACTACTAGTGGGAATGTATATTCATACAGCCACTATGGAAAACCGTATGGAGGTTCCTGAAAAAAATAAATAAATAAAAATAAAATGAATACAATCCAGTAATTCCACTGCTAAGTGGACAATGAAAACACTAATTAACCCCTATATTCATTGCAGCATTACTTACAATAGCCAAAATATGGAAGTAACCTAAAATGTTTATTGATGAATGAATGGATAAAGACGATATGGTATATATCTTCAATGGAATATTACTCAGCCATGAAAAAGAATGAAATCATGCCATTTGCAACAACATGAATGGACCCAGAAGATATCATGCCAAGTGAAATAAACCTTAGTGGAAAATGGCAAATACTATATGGTTTCACTTATATATGGAACCAAAACAACAGAACACAGCAAACAAAAACAGAAACAGACTCATAAATACAGAGTACTAGTGGTTGCCAGAGGGTAAGGGCAAAATATGGGAAGGTGATTAAGAAGTACAAAATTCCAGTTACAAAATAAATGAGGATGAAAGGATGAAACACACACAGAGGGAACTTAATAATATTGTAATCACATCGTCTGATAACAGATGGCAACTACACTTATCACAGTGAGCACAGTATAATTGTATAGAGTTGTTAAATCACTGTCATGTACCCGAAACTAATATAACAGATGTCAACTTAACTTCGATTAAAAAATAAAGTACTGAAAGATAAAACACAAATATGCACGTCTTTCTGCTTATATTGAAATACCCCATGTTTGCTTGCAAATGTCAGCAAAAGTAATCATTAAAATATATGTTGAGAGGGAACCCCTGGGTGCCTCCATTGGTTGAGCATCTGACTCGATTTCAGCTCAGGTCATGATCGCAGGGTCGTGGGATGAGCCCCGTGTCCTGAATCAACCCCCAAAGTGGGCTCCACACTGATCATGGAGTCTACTTAGGATTCCCTCTGTCTCTCTCTCTGCCCCTCTCCCCTGCTCATGCTCTTTATCTCTAAAACATAATAAATTAAAAAAAAATATATATATATATATTGAGAGAATGAGGTCCTGTCACATAAAATGTCCACACCTTCCTCCTTGGTAACATATGTTTGGTTTACTGTCCTTAGAAAATTCTTTGCAACTAACCCAGGCCTTCAAATAAATGCTAAATAACAAACTACTGCCAAGTGACAACGTTAATGAAACATGGTCCTCTTATTTTTACCACTGAAGTATCATCATTTTAACACTAGAAGTCTCAAATCAATTTCTTTTTCCAATAGGTATGTCTAGAAGCTCTAAAATCAGATATTAGCAATGCGAAGATTTCTTTTAAAAGTTATGTATTGAATTATCTATTCCAAGAATACCTGATATGGTCAGATACTATATCGAAGTTATCCTGGAGACTTTTTGTTTATTTTGTATAAAATCAACACAATTTTATTTACCCAAATATGTGACGGCCTGGCAAAAATAGGCTTAAAAATATTTCCGTCATTAAAAAATGGCCATATCTACTTGAAAATCCTTCATGCCTATGACATCTCTTACTCTAGTCTTCTCTTTACACTTAATTTCTTAAAAAGATTAAGTCCTCTTTCAAAATGTATTTTTAAACTGATATAGGAATATATTCACTGTGAAAAATGCAGACATTATGAGTTAAGCTAGTGTTCCTCAACCCTCCACTTCCAATCCTGATTCCCTTCCTAGAATTGACCATTGTTAGTTCATTGTATATAATCCCAGATCTTTTATCTCCTCTGTGTATTTTCATCTATATTTATATCTATAACCATATGGTCATTTGATCCATTGGGCACTACAAGCATAATAACTAATGCCTACCCACTTTTTAGGGGCCTTTAAAATACTTAAGTCCAAAAATTTTTTTATTGCCTCCAAAGTATGAAAACTACACAGTGGAAAAATAATGAAAACTCTACAAATTTAGTATTCATTAAAAAGTCATTGCATTTGAAAACAAAGGTAGGTTAGGTTTTTGTCATTTTGCAAATATTCCCAAGTATGAATGACCATTAATTGAAAATCATAGCTAATCGCAAATTAAATAACTTATAAAATCTTTCCAAAAGCAAAATTAGAAAACTCTTTCCTAACTTTTGCAACCAAGTTTTGTATTTAATTTGAGAAGTATGTCCCAAATTAGGTGGAGCAGTGCATTCAAAATTTAAGATTATTTAGGGCCTATACATTTCTCAATAGAGAAATGTGGCGGTGTACTGTATTATTTAGTGGAAGTATGCTTTAAAACGTGCTTCATTCACCCAACTGGCTTCGAGATTTTTAATATGAGTAGATATATACCCACCTTCTCATTTTAGAAGTGAGTACTACTATTTCACAGAGCTAATTGAGAAGTGGAGGGTATGGTGAAGCATAGGTATGAATGGAAATGAGCAAACAAAATCAGTACTTAGAGACTATCCATCAAACATAAGCAAAATTAAAAACTTTATGTGATTATAAATAAAAGCTCTGAAAAAGAAGCAAATACTGTAGCATGCAAAAGGCAGACTAAGGGAGGGGAGTGGTGGGGGTACGGGTGAGGGGAATAACAGCAAAAGATACTAACTCACTCAGTCATTGACTTACTCTATCAGTAAATGTTGAGATTCTAGCAAGTGGTCCTCACTGAGCTAGGCAGTGTGGATACAGTGCTGTGAAGCAGGAGATCCCACCAATCTCCACGGTGCTCATAGTCTAGCAGGCCGGCCAGACATGTCACCATAATGCACAGTGCACTGCCACTACAGGGAAAGTAAGGGGTGCTTTATCTCACCCTGGGGGTTCAGCAGGGCCCTGTGAGAAAGTGAAATTTAAACTGGATGAAATTTAAACTACCAGGAGGGTGTCCGGTTGGTTAAGCATCCACCTTCGGCTCAGGTCATGATCTCACAGTTTGTGGGTTCGAGTCCCACAGTAAGCTCTGTGCTGACAGCTCAGAGCCTGGAGCCTGCTTCAGATTCTGCATCTCCCTCTTTCGCTTGTTCTATGTCTCTCTCTTTCAAAAATGAATAAATGTTAAAAACAATAAAAAATAAATAAAAGAAAGTGAATGAGTTGGATTTTGCTCAGGCACATGTTGTCACCTGGATTGGGGAAAACCAGCATCACAGGCTGAGAGACAAATAGCACATGGGGAGGGCCTAAAAGCAAAAGGGGATATGGTGGCATGATTAAGCTGACAAACAGGAAAGGAGGCAGGGGAGCTGGTGCAGTTGAAAGCCAGGTAGAGAGTTAGTCTTACATTTAAGGCAATGGAAGGTCCCTGAAGGGTTCTGAGCAGAGCTATGACCTGGTAAAATGTGTCTCTTAGGAAGAGAACTACAGTAGTTGTGTGATAGAAGGACTGGAGCAGAACAAGCCCAGAGCAGGGAGGCCAGTGTGGAGGTCGGTGCAATAATCCAGATGATAAGGGAAGGATATTCAGACTGGGCTGAGGCAGAGTCTATGGATTCAAGAGAAAGGAGAGGCAGAGTGATGGGACCGGTTACAGGGAGTAAGTGATGAGGCCTAAGTGTAACTTCAGAGACGAAGACTAGAGCAGACTAGAAATAATCTTTTAGCTCAACTAGGTAAGGTTACCACCTATTCTTTAGTGGAAGTGAACTAGAGAATGACTCAGAAACCAGTTCTTTGTATATAAATATAAAAAGTAAATAGTATACTTTAATCCTAGAGCAAAATTGGTCATTTGCAATCATGGGTTTTTTTATTGTTTTTTTTTTTTATCATCTTGAAGATTGCCCTGCTCTATATAGCTAGATTTGAATCCTCCAACTTATAATTAATGATTAAGATCTTGAAGTGAGCAAAACCAGGTAAATACTGATAGGGAATTCTGACTTCAAAAGGTTTGTTTCTACTTGGATAAATTCTATATTTTGACTTCGCGTGTGTAAATTCCTGATTCTCATATAGTCCTCTGCACATAGGAGGGCAGATATCATCTAATTATTTTAGAGAGGAAAACCAAGTCCAGGAAGGGTTAAGGGAGTTGCATAAGGTAATGTGGAACGAGGATTTGACTCAAGGTTTGAGAATTCTTTCTAGTGGAATGCTCTCATATCTCCAGCTAACCTCAAAGCTGGAGATGGGCCACCTGGGAAACAAATGACTCCTGTCGGTGGCTAAGGCAGAGAGGCTTGGCAGAACAGCAGAAAGCCCATGGTCAGTGGAAACTCAGTCCCTGAGACGGAGTCCCAGCTCAGTTGTTCTCTGGACTTGGGCTGACGCTGTCTCTGCTTTGTTTGTCAAATACTGCCCAGTGAGATCAGAGAAAACATCAGTATTTTGGAAATGATTATATTTTGCACTTTGAGGAGCAGTGTACCTTAAGTACCTAGTCTTGAAAATGGATGTGTCTGGAGCGACACAGAGGCGGGACAGGGTGAGAGTTGAGTGCCGGTGTCCACACAGTGTCCTGGCACCCAGCGAGGGATGGCTGCGCCCTGTGCTAGTAGCAGCTGAACGTGAGCACGCTCACTAGATTCTTTCCAAGCTCCCTTTTGTGGGATGCTATTTCTGACAGCCAGCTTTCTCCATTCCACACTGGGATCATCAACAAACTTGGGGGTTGAATGAATGTCCTTGGTGGCCCACGCACACACAAGGCAGTTTGATGCAGTTCCGAATTTCACAAAATATTTCTATCCACCTAGCCCAGGGTGCTGTGTGTCTGTGTGCACGGGTGCTGTGTGAGGGCGTCTGTTTATCTTCATCTAAAATATGAGTTCCCATACAAGTAAGATGTCTGACCTTCTGTAGTTGAAAACTGACCATTTTGGCTTATGAAGCCGTGACGTGCTGTGCAATCAGTACAATAGGTAGTATACTGCATGTTCTAAGTCATATCGTTCTTTGGGAAAAGAACGTTCTTCTTGTGCACATGTTCCTCGTTATTACATACAAAAGATCTCGATCGAATTATACATCCCTTTTTTAAGAATTTTCTTAAAAACGCAGCCAAAGCAGAATCTGTTAGCTTAAGAGAGTAGCTTCGCCCATCCTAGTCCTCCCCCTTCCTACTTTTCTGGGAAGATGTTTCAGATAGGCTGGGTGGTTAATTTTGCTTCGAGAGCATTTCATGGTCAATTTAGAGTGCATAAGTCTCGTTGCTTTCTTATTTTAAAAATGTCAAGCCAATTACTGGCTTGTGAAGCTGCAGAGTCTGCCAGCAGCTTACATCTGTGCTGTCTTTTCTTGGCCCTTGTAGGTCCTGGATTGGAGTAAAGGGCTCTGTTCATCTGGCTCTCACAGTGGTACTTTTGGAGCATGATGCAGTCCACATCCCACAGGCATTCCCAGCAAGAAAGATGGGGAGTACTGGGCTCAGTTACCCCTACAGAGCTGCCCAGATGCATTTCTGTGATTTCATATCAGGAGTCTAAGAATTGATAGCCATCAGGCTGCTCATAGAAAGATGTGATTTGTCCACACACTGTTTTTCTTTTCAAATGAACTGATAATCAATATGTTAATTTTTTTAATGTTTTATTTATTTTTGATACAGAGAGAGACAGAGCATGCATGAGAGGGGGAGGGGTAGAGAGAGAAGGAGACACAGAACCGGAAGCAGGCTCCAGGCTCTGAGCTAGCTGTCAGCACAGAGCCTGACCCGGGACTCAAACCCACTAACGTTAGATCTGACCTGAGCCAAAGCCGGAGGCTCAACCGACTGAGCCACCCAGGCATCCTTCTAGTAGATTTTTATTTGAAAACCTTGATTAAGCATTAAATGACTTGCTTTAAGCTACAAGAACCAAATCCTGCCTTGTAGACTATACATTTAAGCTTGGGAAAAGGGCATAAACATACACTCATTCATTCATTCAACGTTTTTTGTGTACTTTCTGTATTCAAGGCATTGTTTTAGACATTGGGACACAATACTGCAAAACAATCCCAGTCCTTGCCCTCAAGATTTTATAAGCAAATTATATCATTATTATAAAAATTGATAACTATAGTTCAATTCAGTTATAAAAACGGTAGAAGTTTTCTCTGAAAAAGGAAATGGTTGCTGTGGAAAAGTGGAAGAAGAACCTTAATCTGCACAAAACAACAGTGGAAACTTTCCAAAATATAACACATTCTGTTTGCTCTTGGAGTGAGTACATCACATGATGCTTTGCAGAATACCTATTCTGAAGGACTGGGAGATGACACACAAGAATTACCTGGAATGTGTGGGAAGCAGCAGCTAGAAGCCAGTAAGGAGAGCGTGATGAGCAAAGCTCTCGTGCCCTCACAGCCCTTGCGGCTGATCCAGGTCCTCAGAGGTTAATTCACTGGAGTTAAGATGTTACTGCACCAACGTCCTTCAAGCTTCTTGAGTTGAGATGTTATTGTACAAATGTCCTTCACGCTTGGGCACTCTTATAATAACAATAAGAAGAGATGTAAAGTTCCCAGGAAAGTGTTGTAACAATAACTGTGAGAACAGAAAAAGTTTTGTCTAGAAAAAACCCTTCTCTTAGCTGTGGCTGTTTCTATAAAACTGCTTGCGTGTGAGAACTAAAGTGGCCATCTGGGCACCGCTCCTGTTGTCCCTCCCGTTCCCAGCCTCTGATTCTCTCTTCTTTTCCTCATTCCCTTACCCTCATGTCCTTGCTTCTGTGGGCCCGCACGCGCACTACAGGAATGTTTGTTTTCTGAGATTCAGATTCAACTGTGAGGCTGTACTGAACACAAGTCAAACATCCTTTGATGACTGTGAGGTCATCTCATGACATCTTTGAGTCTCAAGACTATCTTCAGAAACATTAGTCTTCACTGTACCATTTTATGTAACTGGAAAAATCCTTCAATCTTTCTAGGCCTCACCATCCCCTTCTGTAAATCTCCAGAGTCCTTTACAGCTATAAACTACTATGTATAAATGAAAGCACTAAAAATAGATGACAAAGAATTTACAGTGTTCTATTTTCTGTCTTGGTGGTACCAAAGTATCCTTGAAGGATGGTGTAACTTTGTTGAGGTGAACTTTTAAACTCTGGGTCTTTAATAAATTTGAATGTTTAGCTTCTTTAATTTTTTTAATGTTTATTTATTTTTGAGAGAGAGAATGAGAAAGCAGGAGAGGGATATAGAGAGATGGAGACACAGAATCCAAAGCAGGCTCCAGGCTCCGAGCTGTTGGCACAGAGCCTGACATAGGGCTCAAACACATGAACCATGAGATCATGACTTGAGCTGAAGTCAGACACTTAACTGACGGAGCAATCCAGGTGCCCCGAGGATTTAGTTTAATGGAGAGAACTCAAGAGGATATCCTGCGTTGCATATGAACTACAAAGACAAAGGTATCAAATAATATGGAAATAGGCAAACCACAGAGCATAAGCTGGTGAGAGAGTTGGCACCAGAGAAGAAAATAGAGAAGCTCAGAGAGATCTAATGAGGCCTGTAAATGGAATGGACTGGATCCAAGGGTATAGAGTCTAGTCTTGATCCAATAAGAAGCACTGAAGCAGTGTTTTTAGATGATTCTTTTAACAATTACACAGACCAGGCTACTGCTTTCCCGCCACCATCACCACCACTGACTGACGATTTGCAACTACCCACCTAGCATCTGGACAGTCTCCTAAGTTCTTGTACAACAAAAGCTCAGTAGCTTTTCAGTCTTGAAGGAATTAGTCACAGCGTAACATCAATTGAGCAGTGATAAATCAAACTGTTTCTGAAACGAGCTCACAAGTGCAAGCAGCCTTACAGATAGACCCATTTTTCTAAAAGCCAATGGCTGAAAAATTTTCAGCAGTCTATAGTCTGAATCAATACAAGATAAATTGCCATTGCCAGCCACTCTTCCTCCCATCCTTGGCTAAGAAAGTACAAAGATCTGTTAACCACAGAGAAAAGATGAAAGAAATAGGGTTAATTGATTTTCAGGTGCTCTGACTTATAATATGATCTATCTGGTTATTTATAAATGGCAGGTAGGGCATCATTTTCCTGGATTCTTTGGTTCAAGAAGTTTAAAACTGAGTTTTAAGAAGTCTTTCACCTTTTTCTTAAAGTAAAAAATGAAAAATAGAATAGTAATGTGCTATAATGATACAGTACAATTGGGATCATGAACGCCAAAAGATGATTTCTAAATTAAGATGGTTTAAAACACAAAGATAAAACAACTACGTGCCACAGCCCTGCGCTCTACCAGCAAGCGTTCCAGAACACTAATCTGAATAATCATGGGTTTCTTTGGTCCTTTGAAGGACCCCCAGAAGCAGTTTTATTTAATTATTTTATTTTTTTTAGAGAATTATTAATTCAGCAGGATGCTAGCCAACAGAAGCAAACTCCAGGCTCAATTTTGAAATTCCTTGGAAAACTATGTAGAGCCTACCCTATGTATTGTTGCACTCATTTTTAGAAATTTCCTTGTAAGCTTTCTTTTGTCTGTCTCAAGGGACGAAGTGAATTCTACACCAGCTTTGCAGAGAGTTCAGTTCCAACGGCAATATCTCAAAGCAAAGGAAAAGGCAAGTCACCTTCAGGTTTCAAAAACCTTAATATTTTTGCTCAGGAAATGGAAGATAAATAACTGCGAAGTTATACACTTGAATTATTTGGAGCCAGTGTGTTGATACTTTGAAAATATTTATGGTGTGGGTGGTATAAGATCGAACACAGTTTATCAGGTTTACTGTTGTGGCCCTTGCTCTAGGCAGACTGCTTTGTGCCACTGAAAAATAGAAGCTCGTGACACCAAAACTTTTGTGCTTTACTGGATGTCACCTGCCATTCCTGAGGTGTGGCCCCCTTTCTACAGGGGATGGGTTAAGGGTTTGCTCTATGCAAGGGGAATTTTTGTAAAAAAAAATTACATTTTAAATGTAATTAGAAAGCTTTGATTTAGAGCATTCTATCTTTCAATATCTCTTTTTTTTGGTCATCTTTCTTTATCATCTCTAAAATGATCTTTCTAAAACATGATAAATCAGAACACACCATTCTTGTTTTTGCTAAAAATGCTAAGTGATTTTTCCTATCACTTATACCTAATCTGTCCGACTCCAGAAACTTCAATGTCTCAACTCCAATTATAACCACAGCAACCACCTTTTGCTCCTGTGACATAAAGTGAAGATTATCCCTCATCTCACATGAGTCCATTGGTTATTATATATAAGTGGTCTTCTAGATTGGAACATGATGAATGCAGTGGAAGCCATGGCAACACATGGATTTTTTTATTTTAAATACTTGCTTACTTTTCTATTTTGTCATCCTTTAGGAAAGCTGTCCCTTTTGGTCTGGTGAACCCATGTATTTCCACTTGAATCATCACTTTCTGTTTATAAACTTGTCCAACATCTGTAACAGTCAACTGTCCCAATCACTGTATCCCTATGGTGTTTGAACTTCTATTATAACAATTGAATGTGACTATAATTATGTCAGAACATGTTGGGCTCCTCTTGTATACTCAGAGCTGTGAGGCAGTAGATCCTGACTTAGACAACCCCAGGTCTCTATGCCTGAAATATAGACAGCACTTAGAAAGTAAATTAATAAAACAATGGTGAATCTTCTTAATAAATCAAAAGGCTCTTTTCGTAATGCAAATAACCATCCCCTAATCCATTTGTTTATGAGTTTAGATATTTGTGTCTGCTAGGGTTTTGTTAATTGTGGTACGACAATATGGTCATGTAGCTTTAGAAAGAATAATAGGAAATTTTTCTCAGATATTTTTATACCTGATACAGTGATTTATTTACTGCAATGTCAAAAGAAAGTGACTAAGGAATGACTGAAATGACTTCGGAAAGTGGTAGAAGAGAAGATGAAAATCCTAGGCTTTAACCAATTTTGTTACTAATTTTCAACCTCTGTTCTCTTAACAGACTGGAGAAGGTGTAATAAAATCGTCTGAGTTGAGCTTCCTTTCCTCATTCCAGAAGAGGCATCATTATCTAGGGTAATGTCCAGAAAGCTGGAAATACTTTGGGGAAGGAAGTCCTTGCTTAGGTATTCTAGCACACCAGTTGCCAATATGCTTTCCGGTCCCCTTCACCAATTTTCAGGACATTTCCTGAAAAACACACCTCAGAATTCCCTCCCTCCAAGAAGCCTCCTTTGATCAACCCTCAGTGAATAGGTTTCCAGTCTGAACAAAATGCGTTTCGTTTGTTGTTACTTTGCTTTATAAACATTCTTAAACAATTCATGTCTGTTCAGGATTCCCAATTACAATGAAACAGTCTTTCCCAGGGAAACATGTACATGTTCCATTTCTTTGATATCTTTTTTCAATACCCAAAAGCAACCAGCAGAAAGTTCACCCTATGTTGACAAATAAATATATCTGTAGGAAATATTTACCGTGTTTTCAAATTTTCTCATTTCCAATCATCCCTCACTAAGCGATATATGGCATATTTAATTCTGATGAGTTCTTTCTTTTATTAATATTAAAAATATCATAGCATCTTTTAAAGTTAATTGGAAGTCCCAAATTGCAAAAAATAAAATCCTGTGATGATGTATCTCAAAAGCAGAATAGAATAAATATTGTGATAAATTCAGAAGCCTGGTTTTATCCTGATAGAGATGACTTTGCATTATTAATTACTATGCATCATTATTTCAGTTTCTAAATATGTAAGACATAAATAATAATAATAATCATAACAACTCTGCCACTGTCACACAATTGGTGGATAGATTATTTAGATAGAGTGGAAATATATTTCAAAAAGAGTAAGTCAATACCTTTGAAGGATCTTCATTTCCTTCCATGTGTTGTACGTGATATGGGTGCTCAATGGTATGCTGACAAATTGGCTCTCTGGGAAGAAAAAAAAGGACCCAATTTATAGCATTTACTGTTCTCTGTGGTATAAACACCACCCCTATGGTAATTTCAAGTTGTAAACAGTTTAACAACCAGCTTGCAAAATGCTTGACTATTTGACAGTTGGTTCTTGACATAGGCTGGCTTTAACCCTACCTTCACATATTAAATCAGATCATTATAATATAACACAATACCCACCCCCCAATCAGTCATTTTCAACATGAGAAAGTGAAAACGACTCATAACTCTCACATAAGTCCTTCTATTACTACATCTATGGGGTCTTCTATGGTTGGAGACCATGAGTTCAGGGGATACACTGCATACAAATCAATAAAAAATGAATACTATCAAAAACTGATAATAAAAAATATAAAAAGTTGATAATAAAAAGTCAACCCATTGGAGAAGTTCCAAGATGGCAGTATAAGAAGAGTCTGAATTCAAGTCCTCCTATGGGCACACTGACTATCTGAGTCTACACCTAAATATAGAATTACTCCTCCTGAAGAGTGGAGGATGGGGTCAACAGTTTCTGCATAACAAGCAATAAAGAAATCCCATAGAGAACGGTAGGAGAGTAGGAGGTCACCCCAACATGGTGACCTGGAGGAGGGAGGAATATCACTGAGGGGCCCGTGCATAGACTGGCCTGCCCTGGGGCACAGCAAAAAAACAATTTAAAGACAAATAAGTGAAAGAAATCCATTTACGAGTCCCAAAGTGTTCACCCAAAGGGCAGGGAATTCCTAGAACTTGTTCTGGGGTCAAAGACATTAGCAGTTGCCAACTGTTAGTTCCTTTCCAACTTGATAGTGGGATGGGAGCCGAGTCCAAGACCTCTAGCCAGCCTACCAGAGCTCCCCCAGCACCCCCGGGCCCTGGCCAGCCCAGCTCCAGCTGATCACCCCTTCCTCCCGCCTTTGTAGCCCTGGCGCGGTGTGCCCTGGGACCCCGCCCACAACAGCCCAAGCTCCAGCTCTCCTTGCAAGAGCGCTCTGGTGCAGCATGCCCTTCTCTATGAAGAGAAAAAAGAGAGTTCAGTAATTATACTAAAAACTACTCAATTGCACACTTTAAACACATAAATGTTATAGTATGTAAACTATAAAAAAGAAGAGAGTCTTAAAGGCAGCAAGGAAAAAATAGTCACATGCAAAGAAAACCCCATAAAGCCACCAACTTATTTTTCAAAAAACAATTCACAGTCCAGAAAGGAGTGACAGGATATATTTGAAGAGATGAAAAGATAAAACATTATAACTAAGAATATTCTAACCAGCAAGATTATCAGAGATGAAGGAGAGATAAAGAGTTTCCTACACAAATAAAACTAATGGAGTTCGTCAGTACCAAAGCAGACTTACAAGAGATGTTAAAGATCTTAAGTCCAAAAAAGGCCATAACTAAAAATAAAATATATGAAAAAAATCTTACTGGTAAAAGCAAATATACAGTAAAGGCGGTGGATGGTCATTTAAAAAGCTGGTATAAAGAGTAAAAAAAAGCAAAAGTAGTAAAATCAGCTATAAATACAATAAATAGTTAAGGGATACACAGAACAAAAAGATGCAAAATACCATGTCAAAAATATAAAACTGGGGTGTGTGTGTAAAAACGTACTGTTTTTGGAATGCATATAAAACATAAGTGATGATCAAGTCAAATAGACCAATATCTATCTATCTACATATATATCTATATATCCCTACATATATGTATATCTACACACATAAATATACAAGCATGTAAATACATTAAAATATATAATTATTTCATATATACAAATACATAAATATGTAAGTATATATAAGAATATAAATATATAATAGGACTCATCTCCATGCTGCCTACAGGAGACTTACTTCAGACTTAAGATGGACATACTGAAAGAGAAGGGATCGAAAAAGATATGCCATATGAATGGAAATGAAAAGAAAGCTGAGATGGCTATACTTATACAGAACAGGCTTCAAAACAAAGACTGTACAAAAGACAAAGAAGGGCATTACAAAATGATAAAGGGATTAATCCAAGAAGAGGACATAATATTTGTAAATATTTATGTACCCAACATAAGAGCATCTAAATATATAAAACAAATATTAACAGACCTAAAGGGAGGAATTAACAGTGATACAATAATAGCAAATGACTTAACACCTTACTACTAACATCAATGGATACATCATCCAGAAAGAAAATCAATATGGAAACATTGACCTTAAATGACACTTAGACCAGAAGGACTTAATAGTTATATACAGAACAGTTCATTCCCAAACTGTAGAATATATATTCTTTCCAAGTGCACATGGAACATTTTCCAGGACAGATTAAGTCTTAATAAATTCAAGAAGATTGAAGATCAAGCATCTTCTCTGACCACAATAGTATGGAACTAGAAATCAAGAGAAGAAAACTGGAAAAAATACAAATATGTGGATACTGAACAACATACCACTAAACAACCAATGTGTCAACGTAGAAATCAAAGAGGAAATCAAAAAATACCTTGAGACAAATAAAAATGAAAATATAATTTTCCAAAATTGATGGGATGCTAAAAAAGCAGTTTTAAGAGGAAAGACCTACCTCAAGAAACAAAAAAAAAATCAAATAAACATATAACTTTATACCTAAAGGAGCTAGAAAAAGAAAAAAATCCAAAATCAGTAAAAGAAAGGAGGGGTACCTGGGTGGCTGAGTCAGCCAACTGTCCAACTCTGACTCTTGATTTCAGCTCAGGTCATGATCTCATGGTTTATGAGACTGAGCCCTATGTTGGGCTCTGCACTGACAGGGCCCTCTCTCGCCCTCTTTCTCTCTCTCTGTCTGCCCCTCCCCTGCTCTCTCTCTCTCTCTCTCTCTCTCTGTAAATAAGTAAATAAACAGTACAAAACCCCAAGTAAGTAGAATAAAGAAAATAATAAAGATCAAAGTGAAAATAACTGAAATACTCAAAAACAATAGAAAATATCAATAAAACTAAAAGCTGGTTCATTGAAAAGATAAAATTATTGAACCTCTAGCCAGATTCATCAAGAGAGAAATGAGATAATAAATAAATCAGAATAAATAAAATCAGAAATGAGAGAGAAGTTATAACTGACACCAGAAAAACACCAAGGATCATAAAAAGCTATCATGAACAATTACATGCCGACAAATTGGAAAACCTAGGAGAAATGGTTAAATTCCTACAAACATACGACCTTTGAAGACTGAATCATGAAGATATAGAAAATCTAAATAGACCAGCTACAAGTAATAAAATGAAATTACTAATTAAAAAACTCTTCTAAACAAAAATCTAGGACTAAAACCCTCCAAACAAATATCTAGGATGAGACAGCTTCATAGGTGAATTCTACCAAATAATCAAATATTTAAAGAAGAGTAGGCTCCTATTCTCAAATTATTCCAAAAAATTGAAGATGACGGTATACTTTCAAACCCATTTTGTGTTTTTTATACCAAAACCAGACAAAGACACCCTCCCCAAACACACACATACAGCAGGCCAAGATCCCTCAAGAACATAGATGCAAATACCCTCAACGAAATATTAGCAAACTGATTTCAAAAATACTTTAATAGGATCATACACCATGATCCAATGGTATTGAATCCAGGGAGGTAAGGATGGTTCATCACTCATAAATCAAGCAATATGATATACCACATTAATAAATCAAAGGATAAATAATATGATCATCTCAATAGATGCAGAAAAAGTATTTGACAAAATTCAACATCCATATGATAAACACTCGCAAAAAGTGGGTATGGATACAAGGGAATTCAACATAATAAAGGCCATATATGACTAATCCACAGCTAACATCATACCCAATCTTGAAAAGCTAAACACTTTCTCTCTAATATTAGGAACAAAACAAGGATACTCACTCTCACCACTTGTATTCTGTGTAGTACTGGAAGTCCTAGCCACAGCAGTCAGACAGCAAAAAGAAAAAAGAGGCAACCAAATTGGAAAGGAAAAAATAAAATCATCATTATTTACAAATGACATGATACTATGGATGGAAACCCCTAAGATTCCACCCAAAACTATCAAAACTAATAAATGAATTCAGTAAAGTTGTAGGATACAAAATTAACATCTAGAAATCAGCTGCATTTCTGTACACTAATAATGAGTTATCAGAAAGAAGAACTAAGAAAACCATTCCATTTACAGTTGCTCTGAGAATAAAATACTCAGGAATGAAATGTAACCAAGGTGAAAGACTTGTACTCCAAAAACTATAAGACACTAATAAAAGAAACTGAAGACAACACACATAAATTGAAAGATATGTTATGCCCATGGAAAGACTAATGTTAAACTTTCTATACTAGCCACAGCAATGTATAGATTTAATACAATCCCTCGCAAAATATGAAAGGCATTTCCTTTTTACAGAACTAGAACAAAGAATCCTAAATTTTTTATGGAACTTCAAAAGGCCCCAAATAGCCAAAGCAATCTTGAGAAAGAACAAAGCTGGAATTCTCACACTTCCTGATCTCAAACTATCCTATAAAGCTACAGTAATCAAAACTGTGTGGTACTGATATGAAAACAGACACATATATCAATGCATGAGAACAGAGAGCCCAAAAATAAGCCCACATATATATGATCAGTTAATCTATGATAAGAAAGGTAGGAATATACAATGGGGAAAAGACAGTCTCTTCAATAAATGGTTTTGGGAAAACTGAACACGCAGAAGAATGAAACTGGACCACTATCCTACATCACATACAAAAACAAATTCAAAATGGATTAAAGAATGTAAGACTTGAAACCATAAAACTTCTGAAAGAAAACATAGACAGTGAGCTCTCTGACATCAGTCTTAGCAATATTGTTTTGGACCATTCTCTTTAGGCAAGGCTAAGAAAAGCTAAACTAAATAAATGGAGTTACATCAACCCAAAAAACTTCTGCACAGCAAAGAAAAATATTAACAAAATGAAAAAGCCACCTACTGAATAAAGGAAAATATTTACAAATTGTACATCTGATATAAAGGCTCAATATCTAAAATATATAAACAACTTCTATCCCTTAATGTCAAAAAACCCTAACGACCTGTTTAAAAAGTTGGACAGAGGATTAAATAGACATTGTCTTCCCAAAGAAGACATATAGATGGTCAATAGACACATGAAGAGATGTTCAACATCACTAATGATCAGAGAAGCACAAATCAAAACCACAATGAGATTGCATCTCACAGCTGTCATAGTGACTCCACGTATAAAAAAGATGGGAAATAATGTGTTGGTGAGGAAGAGAAGAAAAGGGAACCTTCATATATTCTTACTGGGAATGTGAACTGGTGCAGCATCTGTGGAAACCAGTATGGAGATTCTTCAACACTTTAAACATAAAACTACCATATGATCCAGCATGCAAGTGGGAATATCCACTTTTGGGAATTTATCCAGTGAAAATGAAAACACCAGTTTGAGTTTGAAGAAATATATGCACCCTCTAAGCATCCATAGATGGGTGAATGGATAAATAGATAAAGAAGATGTATATGTGTATGCACACCCCCCCCACATGCTGGAATATTACTCAGCCATTTGTGAAATGCAGGTGGACCTAAAGGGTATTATGTTAAGTGAAATAAGTCAGACAAAGAGAGAAAAATACCATATGCTTTCATTTATATGTGGAATCTAAAATGAAACAAACCAAACAAATGAAATAGAAACAAACTCATTGTTACAGGAAACAAAACATTGATTACCAGACAGGAGCAGAAAAAAATAGGTAAAGAGGATTAAGAAATACAAATTTCCATTTATAAAACAAATAAGTCATGGGGATATACTATACAGCATAAGAAAGGTAGACAAATAATATTATGATAGGCTTGTATGGTGACAGATGGTAACTAGACTTATTATGAGGATCATATCATAATGTAAATAAGTATCACATCACTAGGACATACACCTGAAAGTAACAGGATATTGTACATCAGTTATATGCTAAAAAAAAAAAAACCCAACACATTGATTAAAAAATACATACTTCTCTTTCTATTTTGCAACAGCTAATAAATAAGATTTACTGTAGCCATCCAGGTAGAACTCAGTGGCTACAGACATCTCCTCCCAGCTAACTATTTTGCATCCTAAGTGAAATGCAGAAAAAGAAATGATTCTACCTCATGTTTAATGAATACTTATAATATGCCTGGTACTTCATATGTATTGATTTATCTAATCCTCACAACCAACTACCTTGGGTGGATATGTAATTATTTTGCCCCATGGTACACAGCAGGCAGAGAGACTGGGAATGCAATCCCAGGCAACCTGGTGTTAGCCAGGGCCCTTTACTACCAAATGTAAGTAGCTTCCATTTCTCTGAACTATCTTCAGCATAGCATTGATGTCAATCAGGCTTTAAACCTATTCTACCAATGGGAATTGCTAGTTGCATTTATCACAGTATGGTTACGTTCCATTTCTACCTTTGGCTTTATAGCAAGATGACGTCTTGAAAAATTCTGTTCTTTATGAGAGGATGCTAATTGGTTTCTCTTAATGGCTCAAATATTCATGTCATCAGCTAATCCTAATTTAGACTATTTTTCCATATGGTAATTGCAGGCTGCCCTGCAGCAGAGAGTATTTTCTCGAAAGCCACTGAAATAAAAGGTATAATACAACCCTACTGGATAAAGTGAATTTCTCCAACTTTATTACTATCTATCCAATGCATCTATCTCTGGCCCTAAACAAAGTTTTCTTACTTGGACTTTGATTTTTCATATTATTTTGAATTGCTTACAAAGAAAACTTCACATTTTTTTTTTCTTTAGCTACAAGACAAAGAGAAGAATAAAGTTAACATGAGGTGCTCAGGTGACTGGGAAGGAGAGTCCACAGTGAGGATTTGGGAGCGAGGCTTGGTTTTTAATGGAGCATGGTTCACAGAGTAGACATCCAGAGGAGTGTGTATTGAAGATAATTTTTACAGGAGAGCATAAGTTATGAAAAGCCAAGCCAGAGATCAGTTCTACCGGGGAACGGCTGAGAAAAATTGCATAAACAGACCTCATAGAGATACATTTCATTTTATTAACTGCAACAGGGGATGGATTCTGATGTGCAGACTATTTATGGTCATGACATCTCATGCCCTTCTTGGAACTTCTTTATATAAAAATGGAAGAAATTGGGGAAAGTGGGACACTAGGAAGCCTGAGAGAAGATCCAACCCATCTTCTTCATCATGGAAGAATTTCCCAAATGTCTCTCTTAATGAATACCATCAAAAATGTTCTCCTGGCTGTGAACTTCCTGGATGTATATGTAAAGGATGTTGCACATGTTGCATGTTGGATCCTTTCTGCAAGTAGCCGTAGTTCAAAAAGCTTGATTTGCTCTCCGACCTAGCAGAATCTGCACTGTAGCAAGCCAGCCACGGTAGGGTTCCATTCCGTAGGTATTTTAAAAATTACCTCTTCTAGATAATTTCTACTTCCTCTCCTCTCTCTTTTAACAGTATCATTTTATAGTTATAAAATCCCTTCAATTATTTTTAGAAGTAAATGATTGTATAAATAATTCACAAATACTCAATCCAAATCTCATACCATAAGATTTTCCATTCTTGATTTAGGCTCTAAGTTTCAGATATACTTGATTAGTTACAAGTGTGAAATGAATAAAGAAAGTGACAAACAGTGAAAAGTATGGGTAAAAATGAATGCTCTAGTTTGAGTCTTTCTGGTCAGTCAGGGATAAAGCAACTTAAGTAGTAATTTAGCTAGAATCAAAGTTATACATTATGAAACTATATAAAGATGGACTTTCAAAACATTTCTAGTTATAGAAGAGGTTTTCATACTGTGAATGCTAAATTATATTTGTCACTTGTCTTCATTTTTTATTCTATTTAGCTTTTCCAATTTTTAATGTTTCTTAAGGTAATATACTTACAATGCTAAAGTGAAATAACAAATGAGGTTTAGCACTTAGTTCGTATTCCATAAGGTTCTGTTGAATGAACGCATGAATTAAAGAATTAGAAGCCCTTCCTCAGCCCTAGCCCTAATTTTAGTTTGTCAAAGACATGCACTTTTAAAAAAAAAAAAAAACACCTATTTTCATGATTTTTAATTGGAGAAGTTTTAGGTTCACAGCAAAATTGAGAAGGCACCAAGGTTTCCCACATACCCCCATGCATAGCTTTCCCACTGCAATGGGTACATTTATTACAATTAATGAAACTACACTGACATATCATAAACACCCAAAGCTCATAGTTTACATTACAGTTCACTATTTGTGTTGCACATTCTATGGGTTTGGACAAAAGTGGAATGACATATGTCCATTGTTATGATATTATATAGAATATTTTCACTGCCCTAAAATCCTCTGTGTATTTTCTCTTCTCTCTTTTCACTCTTTACCCAAATCTCCTAGCAGCCCCTGGTATTTTTTATTTATTTTATTTATTTATTTACTGTCTTGATAGTTTAGCTGGTTATAGAATGTCATGTAGCTGGAATCAGAAAGCACATGACCTCTTCAGATCGGTATCTTTCATTTAGGTAATACACATTTAAGATTCCTCCATGTCTTTTCATGGCTTGTTATCTCCTTTTCTTCTAGTGCTACTATCTCATTGTCTGGACATAGCACAGTTTATCTATTCACTTACTGAAGAATACTGTGGTTGCTTCCAAGTATTTGCAATTATAAGTAAGGTTGTTATAAACATCTATGTGCAGATTTTTATGGGACATAAGTTTTCAACTCCTTTAGGTAATTTCAAGGAGTGCAACTGCTGGCTTTTATGGTAAGGGCATTAGTTCTGTGAGAAACCACCAAGTGTCTTCCAAAGTGGCTGTTCCATTTTGCATTCCCACTGGCAATTGGCGAGAGTTGCTCCACATTCTCACAAAAATTTGTCATTGTCAGTGTTCTGGATTTGGCCATATTTGTATCTCATTGTTGTGTTAATTTGCATTTGATGACATATGATATGAAGCATTTTTCATATGCCAACTGGCAATCTGTATGTGTACTTTGGTGAGGTGTCTCTTAAGGTCTTCGGCTCATTTTAAAATTGGGTTGTTTAGGGCGCCTGGGTGGCTCAGGCAGATGAGTGTCTGACATCAGCTCAGTTCGTGGGTTTGAGCCCCACGTTGGGCTCTGTGCTGACTGCTCAGAGCCTGGAGCCTGTTTATGATACTGTGTGTCCCTCTCTCTGCCCCTCCCCTGCTTATGTTCTGTCTATCTCTGTCTCTCAAAAATAAATAAATGTTAAAAAAATAAAATTGGGTTGTTTATTTTGTTATTGTTAAAAGTTAGGAATGTTTTGTATATTTTGGACAACAGTGCTTTATTAGATGTATCTTTTGCAATATTTTCTGCCAGGCTTTGTGGCTTATATTCTCATTCTCTTGACATTGTCCATCACAGAAGAGAAGCTTTACACTTTAATATGGCCTAGCTCACCAGTTATTTCTTTCATGGATTATACCTTTGGTGCTGTATCTAAAATGTGACTGCTGTACTCAAAATCATCTAGGTGTTCTTCTATGTTATTTTCTAAGAGTCTTACACTTTTGTGTTTTGCATTTAGATTTATGATCCAGTTTGAACTAATTTTTATGAAGGGTACAAGGTATGTGTCTAGATTTATTTTTTATTGCACATGGATGGCCAGATTGTCCAGCCATTTGTTGAAAAGAAGCTTGCTTTATTGCATTGCCTTTGCTCCTTTGTCAAAGATCAATTTCATATATTTATGTGGGTTTATTTCTGGGCTTTCTATTGGGTTTCATTGATCTATTTGTCTCTTTTGTGAATAACATACTGTCTTGACAATTGTCACTCTATAGTAAATCCTGATGTCGTCTAGGTTCAGTTCTCCAACTTTGTTCTGCTTCAATATTGTGTTGACTATCCTGGGTCATTTGCCTCTTAACCTTAGAAACAGTTTGGCAATATCCCCTAAACAATTTCCTGGGATTTTAATTGGGGTTGAATCATCAAGGGAAATACTTTTAACATTTTAAGGGGGTTATCTTCCTATATTCTGTGTAATACATCACTATTGATTGATTTTACATTTAACATATAACTCCTCACTGTGAAAGATGAGGAATTGCCCCCATTACTTATCCAATGTTCTATCTCCTTGATCCAATTTTTGCTACTTAGTATTTTAGTCCTGTTGACATTTCTTGTTCCACCAACTTTAAATATAGTATCTCAGTTTCCCACAGTGTTAGATGAGGATAGTATTATCTATTTCCTTTCTCCTTTCTTTTATTCTTTTCTTTTTGTATAGTCAAGGATAATGATGTTCATATTATTTCATAACTGCATTGAAGACTTGCAGTTTTTTCAATGAATTATCTCTCAAAGTTGAAAAATAATAGTATTTGCAAAATTATAACTATATGCAAAATAGAGTGCTAGGATTATATTTCATTCTCAGTGGGTACAATGTCCTGACTGCCATGTCACTTGAAGGAAACAATTCAAAGCATCCAAGCTAAGTGGAAGGTCTTTCCTTCACTTTTATCGTTCAAAATCATGCCATACCTTACTTTGAAATGTATTTTGACATGTCTTTCTTACATATTTTATATCTTTCTCAGCTGTTTTAATTATTTCACTTACCTCTTGAGAGTAGGAACATTTTTGTCTGTTGTCATTTCCATCATTTCTTAATAATATAAGATAGCTCTGCAGTCATCGTATATTACGTGAGATCCACCCTACTGCCTTTTCTTTTTTCAGTCCAGTGGCTTCCTACTTTATTTTGAGTTACCTGCTTATTAGACATTCTGTATAACAGTCATGCTGGGAAGCATGTTCACTGAGTTCCTCAGTAACATTCATGATTTCTTGTAGCCCCCATGACTTTCTTCCTCTTTACCTTTGTTCTTTTCAGAAAGGATGTACAGGAGATAATGTCCTGAGCCCTATAATAGCTAAAAAGGCTTTTGTTTGTCCTCTCATTGAAGATTTGGGTAGATATAGTAATCTAGGCTTAAAATAATTTTCTCTTGGAACTTATATCCATTATTTCATTGCCTTATGGCAGTTAGTGTTGATGAGACAACCAATGCCCATCTGTTTCCCATTTTTTCTGTATTTCACATTGTGGAAATTTTAATACCCTTTTCTTAGTGTTTTGAAATGTCATATCAATTTGTCTAGGAAGAGTTGTTTGTTTTTTCATTCATTCTTCTTGGGTTTCTATAGACTCTTAAAATGTGAAAGACTCAGACTTCTTTTCAGCCCTGGAAAAACTTTCACTCTTATTTATTTTACAGTTTCCCCTATTTTTTCCCCTCTGTATCCAGAACACCTTTTGGCCAGAAGTTGTAATTCCTATCAGGTTCTTTATCATTTATGTCTCAGGCTTTCAGCTCCATATTCTAGGAGATCACCTGGACTTCAATTTCAAACTTCTATTACACTAAAAAAATTACATTCAAAATCATGTTTATTTTCTAAGAGTTCTTATTGTTTCTATCTTATAGCTCCCTGTCTGTATCTAATGAATGGCATATATACTTTCTCTAAACAACTTTATAAAGGTACAATTTATATACTGTAAAATCTGTACTATTTTAAGGGTACAATTTCAGTGTACAATTCAATGATTTTTTAGCAAATTTATAGAGTTGTCTAATCACTAATGAGAACAATACCATCACCCCCAAAAAGATCTCTTATGCCCATTTTTAGTCAGTCTCTGTTCTCATCCTCATTCCCAAACAATTAATCAAACTTTTTGTCTTTAAAGATTTGCATTTTTTAGGCATTTCATAGAATGGAATCATATAATATGTAGTCTTTTTGCATTAAGCTTCTTTCACTAGCATGTTTTTGAGGTTAATTCATATCATAGCTGGTAGTTTATTCCTTTTTATTCCTGGATAGTATCCCATTGAATGGATATATACTGCATTTTGTTTATTCATTCATCCATTGATATTTGGATTGTTTTCAGTTCTTGGCTTTTATGAATAATAATGCTGTATGAACACTTGCATTTGAGTCTTTGACACAGGTTTTCTTTTGTCTTAAGTAGGTATTTAGGAGTGAAATTTTTGGATCACATGAAAAGTTTATGTTTAACATTTTAAGTAACTGTTAAACTGCTTACCAAGTGGCTTTCTGCTCCTTGTTTATGGGCAGGGACACTGAGAGTGGTGAATTAAAAGTTTCCCTTAGGGGACCATTGGGTCAAATATCTGAAGTATCAGTTATTGGTAGGATTGCTTTCTTGGTTCACTTCCCCTGAAGGTAGTTCTTGAATTTCTTGCCTGAGAATATAGGCTTGAGGTGAGAGATCTGAGGGTTTTCCTGTTAGTATGTAAACTTTGCTTTTCCTCTTACTGCCACATAGTACTTCTGCACTTGCTGGGTCTAACGTCCCCAAGGATAGTGTACCCCTGTTTAGCCTCTTCAGAGAGTAAATCTCCACTCTTCTTCCAAAGAAAGGGTAGTTACCTAGCTGTGGGGGAGAAAGAAGGAATATGGGGAGTTAACTGCTTCTAATACAGATTTACCATCATCTCCACTCTTAGCTCCTTCTGTATCCCTATTCTCAGAGATGATTGGTGCCTTGATTCCCTTTGTATGGGAGTCTGAAATGTTCAACACCTCTGTCTTTCCCCTAAACAACGCAAGACTCTTGACTGTTTTAGCTTAGGTATTTTCTCACATTACTGATGCTCTGATTTTAATTCTATCTTATTTGTAATGCCTAATCATCAATATTATGATTATTTTCAGAGTTAATATTTATTTAAAATTATCTATAAATTGACCATGTTTTTCATCATTGCTTGTATTTTATTCTGTTTTAATTTCTTTCTTCTCATATTTCTTCCTTTTTATTTTCCTATTTCTATTTAAAATTTTCCCTTTAAAAAAAGTCCTTAAACCGATGGCATACTTGAATTTACATTGCAAATATTTTTAAAATCCCCTTTAGAAACTTTTTTCTCCTTCAGGAACATTCCAGATACAATAAAACAATAAATTTCACATTTTGTTTCCATATCGTATTACTATATTGGATGTTCTCCTCCATAACCAAAGAGGAATGCAGAACTCCCATGCTTCATTTGGTAGTTGCTTAAACAAAACGTAAAAAAAAAAAAATTAAGTGTAGGGCATCCTGGTGGTTCAGTTGGCTGAACATCCGACTCTTGATTTCGGCTCACATCATGATCCCAGGGTCATGGGATCGAATCCTGTGCCACGCTCCATGCTGTGCATGCAGCCTGCTTAAGATTCTCTTTCTCCCTCTGCCCCTCTCCCCTGTTCATGCTCTCTCTTTAAAATAAAAAAAAAATTGAAAAAACAAGTATCAATTTTAGAAAGATAAAAAGGGGGAGAGAGGAGGTGGAGATAAAGAAAGAAGAGAGGGAGGAAGAAAGGGAAGGAGGGAAGGAAGAAAAAGGGGGGAAATAACTTTATAGTTTTAGGCTGTAATTACATTTCTTTATAAATCTTATTCTGGTACTGTATTGAAGAGATCAAAGAACATTTTCATAAGGTAAAGAGAGGGAAACAGGAGATGTTCTTCTGAAGGACAGAGAGCAAAAGGGTATCTCTAGAATATCACTCCGAGGGTAATTTCGTAAGTAGCGATTTAAGTCTCTTGTCCTCTTGTCCTCTCCTTTGCTTCACTCCAGCTGTTATTGAATAATGGAAAAATAGGTACAGAGAATAACTTTTTAACATCTTCTCAGATCTAATACAAAATAAGTTTTTATTAATGCATTCAACTGAATCCTAACTGAATAATTCGAATTCATTGACCTCAGCAAACATTTACTGACTGGTAATACGGCTGCCTCTCAAGGGGAAACACCCTGACCAAAAAATTAGGTTCTGCGGTTTTTAGAAATAGGAGATTTGTACACTAAGAACTGTGTGTGTGCGTGTGCACGCGCGTGTGCTATAGTCAAAAGAAATGTGCCTTTTCTTAATTAAAAATTTTTTTTCAACAGAAATATTTTATTGGATTTAAGTAATATAATCCTCAAATACTTTATCTTAGAAATTAAAAGCATCTCTAAACATCTGTAAAATTGGTATTACTATCATGTTTTATAGTTGTTGAAAATGAAGGAGAAAAATCTATTCTGATTTTCAGCAGTAAACCATCAGAATCCATAGTTATTGAGACTAAATTTACTAAGTTACCCCTGGACGCTGAGGCAGTATTATTTTTTTTCCAGGTACTTCATCTTTCATTACCTGTTACTGAAGAGATTTTAAGAGGTTCAGAATCCGTTCCAACATAGAAATAGGGACAAAGGGCTTCTGTAAAAGAATCATTAAAAGTGCTTATTTCTTATTGAGACTGAAACAGAGCATGAGTGGGGGAGGGGCAGAGAGCGAGCGAGACACAATCTGAAGCATCTCCAGGCCATCAGCACAGAGCGCGATACGAGGTTTGAACCCGCAAACCATGAGATCATGACCTGAGCCAAAGGCAGATGCTTAACTGACTGAGCCCCCCCGGTGCCCCATCAAGAGATGTGCCCTTGAATGGACTCTATATGCTATATGTGCTTCATTACAGTAGGCATAGTTAAAGAAATAAAACCTCACAAAACCCCTCAAATTTGGGGAAGACTGTAGATCCAAGAGTCATGGACAAGCTGCTGGCCGCCAAAAGTGAATTAAGTACATATAACAGAAACTTCTTGTTTAGAGACTATTTTCGGCAGCATCCTATTTTATCTTAAATGAATCAGGCATGGGAAAAAATGTAGAATAAATATTTCAACCCCAAAGGGTGAATGTGTTCTAGCTTCACAACTTTTAGGATGAGTAACAGTGGATAGGATACAAGCATTTCTGAGCCCCAGTTTCCGTGTTTGTTTACAAAACAAAGCACGACTTCATTATGAAGGTGAGCTTCCAAGTCAGGCATAAAGTCTGGTTCTGCCGTACACTAATGCTTTAAATATGGGTACATTACTTAACCTAAGCATTTTTATTTTTTAAGGTATTTAAAATTTTATTCATTTACTTTTTAATAATTTATCGTCAAGTTAGCTAACTTACAGTGTACACAGTGTGCTCTTGGCTTCGGGAATAGATTCCCGTGATTCATCACTTACATACAACACCCAGTGTTCATCCAAACAAATGCCCTCCTCAATGCCCATCACTCATTTTCCCTGCCCCAACCCTCTACCCCCATCAACCCTTAGTTTGTTCACTGTGTTTAAGAGTCTCTTATGGTTTGCCTCCCTCTCTGTTTGTAACTTATTTTTCCTTCCCTTCCCCCATGGTCTTTTGTTAAGTTTCTCAAATTCTATATATGAGTGAAAACATATGATATCTGTCTTTCTGTGACTGACTTATTTCACTCAGCATAATACCCTCCAGTTCCATCCACGTTGTTGCAAATGGCAAGATTTCATTCTTTGTCATCACCAAGTAGTATTCCATTGTATGTATTGCATTGTATATATACATAGATCAAATCTTCTTTATCCATTCATCAGTTGATGGACATTTGGGCTCTTCCCATAATTTGGCTCTTGTTGAAAGCACCGCTATAAACATTGGGGTACATGTGGCCCTATGAGTCAGTACTCCTGTATCATTTGGATAAATTCCTAGTAGTGCTACTGCTGGGTTGTAGAGGAAACGACAGATGTTGCCAAGGATGTGGAAAAAGAGGAGCCCTCTTGCACTGTTGGTGGGAATGCACACTGGTACAGCCACTCTGGAAAACAGTGTGGAGGTTCCTCAAAAATGAAAAATATGTATTTCTTAACCAAAGCATTTTTAAATGTTTTTATTTTTGTTCTCAAGCTGTGAAAAGAGAATTATAAAAACATGTATCTTATAGAGTTGCGAGATTGGAATAATTTAGTCCATTTAAAGCACTTAGCTTAAATGCCCTTAAGTGTTATTGTTATTATTATTACTTCAATTAAGTTTTTAGCGTATTGTCATAATGTCTACAGATTGACTGTTGTGGTGATGATGCTGATGATGATGATAAACACTCATCAGAGGAAACTGATTAAAAGAGCCTGGGTAATTATTATTGAGGCTGTTTTACCCTATTCATTTATAAATGAGTTGGAATCAAATGGTCTTAACCAAGTAGTCTCAATGCTATATATGCTGATGCACTTAAAGAGAAGAGGCAATTTATAGTGGGCCTTCCTAGTGCTAGTTCTATAAAACCTAGTTTTTCTTTCTTGAACACATAGAAGACTTTATTTTCTAGCTACCTTACAGTTAGGTGGTTCATGTGACCTGTTCTGCCCAATGACAAGTGAGTAGAAATGAGAAATCACTATGGTTGGAGGAAGTGAAAAGCTCCTGGAGGTTTTCAGAGTCTCTCTTCCTCACGTTGAAAGGGTAGAACCAGAGGATTGCATTACTGCGTCACTATATATGTGTAACAGCTGATCCAGAGAGTCAGCCAGACCCAGGGCGGATTTTGTATGAGAGGAAAATGTGTTTTGTATAAGGCACTGAGACAAAGGGGTGCACAGCCCAAGTGATCTTCCTTACACACTGCTCTACAGCCTCAAGTTACTCTTCATGCTGCAGACCTTAAATTCAGAATTAAGTAGTTACATAAGACAGAGATCACTCAATTAGAGGCACAGCTTGGACTAAAATCCTGTATCCAGATTTCCTCCTAGGATATTGTTCTATTGATAGTCTAGACACCATACCTAATTTTCAGGACTACTGGAAAGAATAGATACAAGGTAAGTAAAATGCCTAGCACATGCCCCATCCCATATCGGCTAATTAAAACAATAACTAATGTGTAGATTCTCTATTTTTTGAAACCAATTACTGTTGCTCTATACATCTAGTTGTGCAAAACTTGTTGATTAATGACCTTTAATTCTGAATCACGATTAAACTAGGAATTAACAATGTATCTCAATTGGGGAGCAATTACATTTTTATAGCTTAAACTGCTGGCACAGAATCTATACTTCACTCCATTCTCATCCATTTAGTAAAAATGCCTATCTATTTTTCAAACAATGACAGGAAATTCAGTCACATTTTCTGCACCTGGAAACTTTGAGAATTTATAAAAGCTAAAGCCATACTCCTGGGAATTATTTTGTCATCATCCTTTCTCGGTCCTAATTCCTCTATCCCTGCATCATCTCTAATCTTCCTTATCCCTACCTGTGTCCTTTATGTTGCTCCTCTTGTCTTTTGCAAGCAGTATTATCACAACATCGTAAATTCTTTTTGACATACCTAAGATAAGATCTGACTCCAGCATAATTCAAGGACATCAGGAAGCATTTAAACTAGTAATACAAATATAGTACCTTAGAAGGGGCCTTAGTACTCATCCAGTTCAGAGAGTCCTAGATTATCATCCAAACAAATGCCTTAAAATTGCCTGCGGTGCTTCTTGGGACACCAGGGTGGCTCAGTTGGGTAAGTGTCCTTAAGTGTCTGACTTCAGCTCAGGTCATAATCTCACCGTTCATGAGTTCGAGCACATTGGACTCTGCTGATAGCACGGAGTCTGAAGCCTGCTTCAAGTTCTGCATCTCCCTCTCTCTGCCCCATCCCCCAAAAATAAATAAACATAATTTTTTTTAATTTCCCGAAGTGCTTCTTAAAAATGGTGATTCTTAACTGCATCCTTAACTTACTGAATTGTAATTTCCGTGGGAGATTATAGTGGGGTATAGTAAATTGTAATTTTTTAAAACACTATTTTCCTTACATCTTCTATCTCTACCAGGTTATTTATCCGACCAGGTTATACCAAACTGTGCAGTCCAATTGGGGAACTACTGATTAAGTTTCAGTTCCTATATGGTTCTGCAATCACCTTTACAAACCCCTCTGGCAGATTTTTTTCCCTGCTATTATACATATTGTCCCCAATTTGACAGTATTACCCACAATATTAGCTATCTGCTTCTCTATCCACAGCTTCATATTATCTATAGAGATAATAAATGAGTGCTTTTTGTTCCAAAAATGTCGAACTGAGAAGGGACACAATCTCTGACAGAATCGAGAATAAATGAACACACACACACACACTACAGAGATGTCTTCAGGTTGTCATTATTAATGCTTAGTGAGTAAATACTTTTTCTACAAACATATTTCCCTTTTTAATAGGCACAAAGTCCTAGTTTTGAAATCAATACTAGCAGTGTTTTAAAATTAATGATCAATGCTAAGGCATTTTGAACATTTTTATTCCATTTTTAAGATTGAAAGATCCTCCAGAACTGAATTATAGGCGGTTATTCCTTAGAAATTCAACATAAGCAAGGGGGCTAATGTGAAAATATGTATTAGAGTCTTATTCATACCTGCCCCAAACTTGGAACAAATCAAATATCATCAACAGAAGAATGAATAAATAAATTGTGGTATATTCAAATACTGGAATACTATCTAGCCATAAAAAGGAACAAACTAATGATACATGCAATGGCATGAATGAATCTCAAATGCATGATGTTGAGCGACAGAGCTTGATTCCATTTTTATAACTTTAAGACAAAGCAAAATAATTTCCGGTGAGAGAAGTCAATAGGTTTTTAGCATGAGGAAGACTACATGTGTGGAAGAACACAAGGAAGTTTTCTTGTATAATAGAAAAGCTCTGTGTGTTGGTTTTGGGTGATACTTCCATGAGTATAAATATTTCTTAAAACTCATTGAAATGAACATGAAAGATCTATGCATTGTATGTAAACTACACTTCAACAACAGCAACAACTACAGTGGAACTTTCACATTTGGAAAAACATGTCTCAGAGAAATGAGAAACTAAAGTCATTGACCTATTTCACAACCTTTATGGAATTTTTGTCCCAATATATAATTTAAATGAGACAACATACAGGTTATAAAGACCTTATGTACCATCCTCTTTGTCCTAGAAAGGAAGTAGTTTTGCACAGGGTGGAGTGGAGGTACTGGTAGGCCTCCACTGAGACTTGGTTACTCCTAGAAATATTGGTAAGAACAGACTACTATTAAGCCTTCATAAATCTAACATTTACTTTGCTAAGTTAAGCATCTCTAGGTATACCAGAATTCAATTCATGTATGGATACCATATTGAGTGGACATTCAGGAAACTGAGTCATGGGGAAGCAAGGTAGAAGCAAGAAAAAATATCTTGACTATAGCTATCTATACCTCCTTACCCACAGAAACTGGTTAGGCCTCAAGTTTCTTCTATGAAGACTTGTATGAGTCTCAATTAATCCCTTACTGACTTTAGCTCAACAACTACATAAATATGAGGCAATATTTAGTATACTGATTATACTGATAGTCTCAAATAACAATCTCCCTATATGTACACTCTTGTCCTATAACTCTGTCTTTTCCACTCTGATATTGACTTTAGCCATCTGATTCACTTTTGCTAATGAGTAGAAAACGTGATGCAAGTTGAGGTTTGATAAGATATTTTCTTGTTTCTACTGCCCTTATATTATCATGAGAACAAGCTCAGGCTAACTTGTTGGAAAATGAGAGGTGATTTAAGGATAACTGAGGTATCCTATCTAATAGTCAATCAACTTCCAGGATCAAAGACACCAAGCTGACCTGAAGATGCCTGTAGATGCATAAGGGACATGAATAAAAATCAGAAAAAAAAAACCTGTCCAGTAGAGTCCAACCTAAATTATTTTTCCATAAAATGAGGAACTAAATATGGCTATTGTTTTAATTCAATATGTTTAGAGGGGCTTGTTATACAGCAATCACTAGCTGATACACAATACCAGAAAAGGCAGTCACCTCTCTAAGGAAAAGAAGAGAAAAGTCATGGTGTCACTAAAGAGATGCTGTGGTTCCATGAAATGACAAGGTCTATTCCTTTTGAAATATGATTAACAAAAGGAAGGCAAAAATCTTAAAAAAACATTTGATTTATATCTTTCAATATGATTTGAGAGAATTTTTCATCAATGAAGCTGAAATAACCATCCATAATTAAAGGATAATCCATAATTTAAAAAGATATGGGAAATACAATGAACAAATGAAAAACTGATTTAGGACACAAATGACAGATTTGATACAGAAAGTATTAAGCTTTTGAAAGAAAAATATCCTCCCAGAAACAGAATAAAGAAATATAAAAAAAGACTTATTTTAAGATATCCAAACAATAGGATATAAGAATTCCAGAAGACGAAATGCAAGACAGAAATCATAATCAAATAAATATAAGCAAGCTTTATAGATCTAAATAAATAAAATCTTAATCTAAACATTGAGATTATCCTTACTGTTATGAGAAAAACAATGATAAAAAGACATTTTGGTGGAATTTTCAAGAATTAAAGATCCTAAAAGCAATTAGGAAAACATGTTCAGGTTACCTACGAAAAAAAGCAAGTCAAGTTGGCCTCAGAGTGCTCCTTGAAAAACAGTAAGTGCTAGAAACAATGGAACAACACCTAGTTCCAGTGGAAAAGAATTGTGACCAAAGCATACAGGTGAGGATCACAGAACACTGTCCTTGAATGTTCTATGGCAGAAACTACATATTTAAACAATTTAAAGAGCATGAAAATGAAAACAAACGTGGCTAGAAAGGATTAGCAGGAAAATTTTAACTCATTTGAAGATATAAATGTAGGTACAGCAATTGTTTTATTTTTTTTATACCCTTCCAGCTTTGTTTAGGTAGAATTGATATATAGCATTGTGTAGGTTTCTGACATACAAAGCGAAAATTCAATATACACAAATATCACAAAATGATTACCACAATAGGTTAGTTAAAACATCTGTCATCTCATAGAGTTACCATTTTTTTTGGTGAGAACTTTTAAGATTTATTCTCTTAGCAACTCTCAAGTAGGTAATACTATATATAGGTAACTTTATTTACCACTCTGTACATTCCATCCCCAGAACTCATTCATCTTACAAATTTATCACCCTTGACCACTTGTACCTATTTCTACTGTCTCTAGCCATTTCCCCTGGCAACCACCAAGTTGCTGTTTCTATGAATTCAGTCTTTTCAGGCCCACATTTAAGTGAAATCATGAAGTATTTGTCTCTCCCTGTCTGGCGTATTTCACTTAGCATAGTGCTCTCAGAGTTCATTCATGCTGTAGTAAACGGCAGAATTTCCTTGTTCTTCATGACTGGCCATTCAGTCATGAATGTTATGAAATATGTAATACATAGGTCGTGTTATCTTCATCCACTCAACTGTCAATCTTAGGTGTTTTTCACATCTTGGCCAATATAAATATGCTGTCATAAACATGGGGGTGCGCATAAATATCTAGAAGTGAAATTGCTGGATCATACAGTAGTTCAATTTTTAATTTATTGAAGAAACACCATATTACTTTCCAGAGCAACTGCACCAATTTACATTTCTACTAACTAACATTTCTACTAACAGTGATTAAGGGTTCCCTTTTCTCCACATTGTCACCAATGCTTGTTATCTCGTGTTTTTGATAACAGCTATTCTAACAGGGGTGAAGTGATATCTCACTGTGATTTTGATTTGCATTTACCTGATGATTAGTCATGTTGAATGCCTTTTCATGTACCTGTTGGCCATCTGTATGGAATGTCTATTCAGTTCCTCTTCCCATATTTAATTGGATTATCTGCTTGTTTGTTTGCTTGTTTGTTTGTTTTTGGCTATTGAGTTGGAGGAGTTATTTATATATTTCTGGTATTAGCCCCTTATCAGATACATGGCTTGTGAATATTTTCTCCCATTTTATAGGCTGCCTTTTCAATTTGTTGATTGTTTCCTTTTCTGTGCAAAAGTTCTTTAATTTGATATAGTAACCACTGGTTAATTTTACCTTTTGTTGACTGTACTTTTGGTGTTTTATCCAGGAAATCATTGCCAAGATTAACATGAAGGATCTTTTTTTTTTCTGCTTTCTTCTAGTTTTATAGTTTTAGGTCTGCATTTAAGTCTTTAATCCATTTTGAGTTAATTTTTGTGAGTGGTGTAAGAAAGGGGACCAGTTTCATTGTTTTCCATTTGGATATCCAGGTTATCTATGCCATTTACTGAGAAGACTATTCTTTCTTGATTCTGTGGCACCTTTATAAAAAATGAGTTGATTCTATATGTTTGGGTTTGTATTTGGCTTTCTATTCTGCTCCTTTGGTGTATGTGCCTGTTTTATGTCAGCATTACAGTGTTTTATTTCCATAGCTTTATAATATAGTTTGAATAAGGAGTGTGACAGCTTCAAGCTTTGTTGCTCTTTCTCAGGATTGCTTTGGCTAGTCAGGGTCTTTTGCAGTTCCATATAAATTTTAGGATGCTTCTTTTCTATTTATGTGAAAAATGTCATTGGAACTTTGATAGGGATTGCATTGTATCTGTAGGTCACTTTGGGGAGTATAAACATTTTAAAAATATTAATTCTTCCAATCCAAGACCTCAAGATGTCTTTCTATTTATTTGTGTCTTTCATGAAGGTCTCAAAGTTTTCAGTATGTGAGTCTTTCACTACCTTGGTTAAATTTATTCCAAATAAATAAATAAATAAATAAATAATGAAAAATTTATTCCTAAGTATTTTATTATTTGGAAGCAACCATAAATGGGATTACTTTCCTAATTTCCCTTTCAGATAGTTCATTGTTAGTGTATAGAAACACATTAGCAATTGATATGGTTATGGAAGCTGAGTAGTGTCAAGACCTGCAAATAGCAAACTAGAGATTAAGGACAGTGAATGACGTAACCCCAGCCCAGGCCTGCAGGCCTGAGAACCAAGAGAGCCAATGGGGTACGTTCCAGCCAGAGTCTACAGGCAAGGGAACCTGTGTCCCAGTTTAAAGACAGTAAGGCAGAATGAGCAAATTCTCTCTTACTTAGCCTATTGTTTTAAGTTTATTTATTTATTTTGAGAGAGAGAGAGAAGGGAGGGAGGAAGGAAGGGAGGGAATAAACAGGGGAGGAGCATTGAAAGAGGGAAAGAATCCCAAGCAGGCTCCATGTTGTCAGTGTAGAGCCTGACCTGTGGCTTCATCACATGAATCATGAGATTATGAGCTGGGCTGAAAGCAAGAGCCAGATGCTTAACCAGCTGAGCCACCAAGGCACCCCAATGTCTTGTTGGTTCTATCCAAGCCTTTGAGAGAGTGGATGAGGCCCAGTTACACAGGGGAAAGCAATCTGCTTTGTTCTATCAATTCAATGTTAATCTCATCCAGAAACACCCACATAGATACATCCAAAATAACAGTAAACCAAGTATTTGGGTGCCTCATAGCCCAGTAAAACCAGCATGCAAATTAACCATCATATAATTTTTTTCTTCAAGCTTGAAACTAGCTCAGTATATGTATAACTTTTTTTGATAACATTTATGTTTCATATTAAGAAACTTAAACGCAAGATTCCCATGTTCCAAACACATGCCAAAAGTAATCTTAAGCAAAACATTCTACATGGCAAATCTGGAAAGGAAAAGCAGTATCAAATCAAGGAAAAAGAATCATAGCTAATAAGGGTATAGTTGTGTATCTACATATAAGATAAATAGCCTCAAATCAATGGCTATTCAACTAGTAACTAATTAAAAGCTACATTGAAAAAGAGGTCATTTTCACAAAACAACCCCCAAACACTCAATTTCTAAGAATGACTTAACAGGAACTCAATGGACCTTAATGTTACTGAAAGATACGTAAGAAGATATAAAGACAGACCATATTCTTGAGGGAGGAATTCGAATCTCAAACCTAATAAAATCTGACATCTGAATTCCACAGTCCATAAGGAAGGATAAACAAAGAAAAGCTATGAAATTTTGAAAGAGTATAAGGACATTTATCCTAAAAGATAGCAAACATAGTATAAAGCTACGTGAAACATGCTGTATGTTGGCTCACTCAATGTTAATTCAATAGTTTTCATCATGTCTACTTTTATTTATAGAGGCTCTAAAAGCAAAACAAGCAAACAAAAACAAAAACAAATCTTATAATTTTCTAGACTTTCTAACAGCTAAAGATGACCCCAAAGTATAATTATTTCCTCATCCTTTTTTTCTTTAGTAGGTAGCCACTGTTAAGCTTGTTGAAGCAAGAAGAGAGAGTAATTCTGAGTTCCTAATGGTATCTTTAGTTGCTGAATCATTCGTGGGCTACCACTCATTTGACTTCTTATTGAATGAGAAAAAGAATTCTTCTAACAGTGATTTTTATTACAGTTGAATTCTGTCAAAATTGATACACTATTGGGTTGCCTGGGTGGCTCAGTCAGTTAAGTGTCTGGCTTCACTCAGGTCACGGTCTTGCGGTTGGTGGGTTCAAGCCCCGTGTTGGGCTCTTTGCTGACAACTAGCTCAGAGCCTGGAATCTGCTTCGGATTCTGTATCTCCCTCTCTCTATGACCCTCCCTTGCTCATGCTGTCTCTCTCTCTCTCTCTCTCTCAAAAATAAATAAAAACATTAGAAAAAAATTTAAAAAACTGATATGCTACAATCATCTACTACTGAAATAAGAAAAGGCATGAAGGTCTATTGGGCAGAACTAAAATCTAGAAACATACCTTTATATATATATATGCATATATATATATATATATAGTAACTTTATATATATATAATCTAATATAATAATAAGTAAAATATCAAATCAGTCAGAAGGGGATGAATTACATGAATTTCCTTTCAGTAAAAATAGAGCTTTGTATAACCTACCTCAAGTTACAGCTAGATCACAGAAATCCACATAAACTATAAAACTATCACAAAAATAGATTTTTAAATTAAATAAAATTTAAAAATAGAATATATTAAGTTTTTTAAAATCTGATCTCAGAATAGCAAAAGAACTTCCCAAGTATAAAATTGGTGAAAGGAATCCTAACGAAAAAATGGATTTATTTGACTTCTTACATGTATACATTTTGTATGCACACACAAATGTAAGTTTAAAAGTCAAACAAGATATTAAGAAAATGTTTGCTAATAGCATTGCTAGGGATTTACCCAAGAGATACAGAAATGCTGATGCATAGGAACACATGTACCCCAATGTTCATAGCAGCAATGTCAACAATAGCCAAAACATGGAAAAAGCCTAAATGTCCATCACCTGATGAGTGGATCAAGAAGATGTGGTATATTTACACAATGGAGTACTACATGGCAATGAGAAAGAATGAAATATGGCCATTTGCAGGAAAGTGGATGGACCTTGAGGGTGTCATGCTAAGCGAAATAAGTCAGGTGGAGAAGGACAGAAACCATATGTTTGCACTTATAGGTCTAACAGGAGAACAGGAGAAACTTAATGGAGGAACTGAGGGAGGGGAAGAGGGAAAGAGAGTTGGGGAGAGAGAGGGATGCAAAACTTGAGAGACTATTGAATGCTGAAAATGAACTGAGAGTTGAAGGGGGAGTGGGAGGGGGGGAAAAGAGGTGGTGGTGATGGTGGAGGGCACTTATGGGGAAGAGCACTGGGTGTTGTATGGAAACCAATTTGACAATAAACTATTTAAAAAAAAAAGAAAATGTTTGCCTAGAATGTGATAAGCAAATGCTACTTCCCTTAATATATAGGGTTCACACATTAAAAAACAAAAACAGTGAAAAAATGAACAGAGGGCATTCCAGGACAATTCACAGATGTAGAAATGCAAATGACCAATAAGCCTAAAGCTTGTTCAGTTTCACTAATCATCAAAGACATTTGAGATAAAACAAAATAATGAGGTACTCTGGATTTAGATTATCCAAAAATGTGCCTAAATTAATCAGAAATCAGAATCAAAAACTATGAAGAGATACGTTCAGCTGATTGCTACCTCAGTGGAGTTATTTTTATTGGAGTCATACAAGTGGTATCTTGAACATACATTTGAATTGCAAATTATTGCTTTTAATGCCATGAAATTATTCTAGGTACATACTTCAAAACCAAAATTTTTTGTATGCAGAAGATTGCCTGTCATGCGCTTGGTTGGTCACACACTAGGCAGTGGCATTAAAAGACTACAGACATTGATCTTGGTCTTTACATTTTCAAAGCTAAGAGTGGTGGCATGACTAATTCAAGCATCGTGGAGAGCTTTTACTCAGGCGTGAATATCTACATGTCAAAAACTCTGGCTGACAACCAAGAGGAACTATGTATTCCAGTTAAAGAAAGGAAAACCAGGACAGCCTTTATAAAACCAAACAGGAAATGCAGAAAGATCCTAATATTTTTCAATATATCTGAAAATTATATTTTCAGTTTTATAAGAAATGAAGAAGTAACAGTCAGAGGCATGGGTTATGTATGAAAAGTAGGATGTCACTATACTGCCAGTGACAGCTATTGATGGCTCAAAGCAATTTATAACCATATTTAGACTAAATAAAATAGAAGCCATAGAAGAATGCATCATGTATTACTTAAAAAAACACTCTGGTTCAAATTTTGTGCACTTTTAAATGTGCACATTATTGTTCTTTCAGTAAAAATCTTATTAAATCAGTAATTTGTCTTTAAAGTGTCCAAGATCAAGGAAAGATTCCTAGAAGGGCATACAATAAAATGTTAAATATAGTTCTCTGAAATATGGAATAAAATCTACTGTGTGCTTCCTTTTTTCTATTTTCTTCTCCTTCCCAATGTTTCATAATGAAACTTTTCTCTTGCAAAACCAGGGTAAAGAAAAATATTTTTAAAGTAATTAAAATCATCTACAAACCATTTAACTTTGTCTAAGTACAGGAAAATTCCCCACTGACCTATAATGCAGTTATTACTTTGCTTTTATTTATTTTTCAACATTTTCATCCCTGGTTTCTGTTTGTTGGTATATAAATAGTAACTTCCCAACTTAAATCAATTGCTCTACCTCTTTGCAATTTCTAAATATTCCCTTACTGTAATCTCTTTATGTTGTCATTGATCATTTCTACTTTAATCAAACTACCTTTCATCTTTAAATCATAAGTCCAAGCTACCAGTTTTTTAAAATCAGGGTTTCCCTCATTAGTAACATCCCTTCTTTAATATACATCCCTCTTCATATACACCAATGGGATGACAGAGATAGAGATAGAGATAGTGACAGATACATGGTAAGTTATGTATATGAATACAATGTCACCATGTATCACTGATGCAGAAGTACAGCCCCCACAAAATCTGGGGACTCAATTCTCATTACTTAACTTGGTGAGTCTGAGTTTAATTTAATTGGTATGGGATGCAACCTGGGCTTCAGTAAAGGATTTTAGGTGATTCTTTTGTATCCAGAGATGAGAACCACTGAACCGATTAATCTCTATATAAGTAGCCTCCATATTCTGCAGCAATCCTCACCAGGTTTTAGTATATGGAGAAATCTCTGGTGATGTTAAAAATGCAGATTCTGACTCAGTCAAGCTGGGTCAGGTCTGAGATTCTGCATTTCTAACAATATTCCCAATGATGCTGATGATACTGGTACACAGATGTTTTGCAAGGATGTAGAACATTCTATAGAAATGTAAAAAAAATTATATGAGACCAAGTGCAAATGGCCTGTAAAAGTTTTGGACAATGTAGAAATCATTCTACAATATGAAACTATTATTTAGTCATGGAAAATATTGTTGGATAATAGCTCATTTAGTCATTGATTGGGTCAATCAAAAATATTGACTGAGAATCTACTTTGTGCTAGACACTGTGCCAACTCACATCTAATATAATTATTTCGATAATCTAAGCATTTGAAGTTTAAAGCACATCAATAATGTGGTCTAAAATTGAAATTATGAATTATCACATGCATTATTTTACCCATTATTTGTCTACTTATATTTACCACAGTCTTCTCTCACTGGTTTCCAAGGGAGTTTAACATAAGAGGGATAAAAATGTTTAATGTTAATCCAGTATCAGAAATTAGTAGGCTTATCCATCCTAGAGTTATCATCAATGGACCTCAGCACCATGCTTAAGCTTTCCAATTAGAAATTCACCTCCTTGGGGTGCCTGGGTGGTTCAGTCAGTTAGGTTTTGGACTTCAGCTCAGGTCATGATCTCATGGTTCAAGAGTCAGAGCCCTGTGTCGGGCTCTGCTGACAGCTTAGAGCCAGGAGCCTGCTTAGGATTCCCTCTCTCTCCCTCCCTCCCTCCCTCCCTCCCTCCCTCCCTTTCTCTCTCTCTCTCTCTCTCTCTCTGCCGCTCCCTGGATCACACTCTTTCTTTCAATAATAAATAATGTTAACATGAAAAAAATTTTTAAGGAAATTTACCTCCTTGTGTTTTAGTTCAGTTCTCTCAGAGAAGAATGTGGCTGATCCCACAATATTTTTTCAGCCAGGCTCCACCTGTTGTAGATGCTGGCCAGCCCAGGGACATGTTCTTGGGGTGGATTTCTAGCTCTTCCAAGAATCAATCAGCTATGATCATGGAGAGCGGGTCCAACCTACTTACTCAATGGGCCCATGGGTGGAGTTCAAAAGGGTGGTAAGATTGCCAAAATAGTTGTAAAATTTAAAACTTGTGTATTTTCACAAGGATGAGCTGCTTCAACTCCTTTCAGCTAGACACAAAGGGGAAAAACCAGAATCACCAAGGTAAAACCTTGCAAAAAATTTGTACCAAAAAAGTGGGGATTCAAAAGTTTTCTTTTTATTTTTTTCTTAAGAGTTTTTTCAAAAATTTTAGGACTAAGGGATTGCCCAAAGCCTTCAGAAATTCCAAAGTTTCTACTATTAGTAGCATTTTAATTAATTCTAAAGCCTTGAATAAAAATTAAATATAAGAGGATAAATATACCCAATCAGAAAGTCTCCAATATAGGAATCTGCTAAAATATAAAAAAGACTAAGAGAAGGCATATTCTAAATTGAGAAATGCTCCTGAACTCAGTTTTTTTTCTTTTACAGTTTTTTGTCAAGTTGGTTTCCATGTAACACCCAATGCTCTGCCAACAAGTGCCCTCCACCATACGTATCACCCCACATCCCCTCTTCCCTACCCCCATCAGCCCTCAGTTTGATCTCAGGATTCAAGCGTCTCTCATGGTTTGCCTCCCTCCCTCTCCCCACCTATTTTTCCCCCTTCCCCTCCACCATGGTCCTCTGTTGTTTCTCCTGTTCTGAACTCAGTTTTAACATATGACATAATTGAGATAAGACCAACTCAAATATTTTCTTCTTAATAAGAATTATAATAAGGACTCATGCTGTAGACATTCTGAAAAGAAATTAAAGCAATTTTAAATTCAATTTGGAAGTCCTTCTAACTTGGGAAGATCTACTTCTTAGCCAAAATACTAAGTAACAGATCTTAAGGAACTTGGAAAAAGTCAGGAACAAGGAAATTAAAGGAAATGTAAAAATATGTGTTCTTAGAATCATGGGATAATAGGATCTCAGTTTTGGGGAGAGATCAACTGTCTGTATTTTCTTTACAACATCTTAGCTAAATGGTCACATAGCTCTTTCCCTCCCTTCCTCCCTCCCTCCCTCCCTCTTTCTTTCTTTTTCTTCCTTCCCTTTCCTTCCCTTCCCCCCTTGCCTGCCTGTCTCCCTCCCTATATTTCTCTTTCTTTTCTTCCTTCTCTTCTCCTTTCTTTTTAGAAGTATTGAAGAGCACTAAGGTACTCTCTAGAATAACACAGTTGTATTTTATATGTTTAACAAGCAGAACATTGTGGGGGTTTCCCCCCAAAATGATTTTAAGAAATCAAAACTCAAACATGAAATAGGTTTTCACCTTGGCCATACATTTGTCCATTGTGCCCTTTGTTTTGCTGGTTTACTTTAAAGTGAAGCATGTAGGGGCACCTGGGGGGCTCAGTGGATTACAGCGTCCGACTTTGGCTCAGGTCGTGATCTCGTGGTTTGTCAGTTTGAGCCCTGCATTGGAGTCTGTGCTGACAGCTAAGAGCCTGGAGCCTGCTTCAGATTCTGTGTTTCCCTCTCTCTCTACCCTTACTCTGATCACACTCTGTCTCTCTCTCTTTCAAAACTAAATAAACATAAAAAAATTTAAAATTATAAAATAAAGTAAAATGCAGAAGGTAAGAGTTGACTCACCAAATTGTACACCTGAAACTAATATTACACTATATGGTGATGAACCAGAATTTAAATAAAAACTTGAAAAATGCAATGACAATTAGATATGAACAAACTATACTTTGATAAATATTTAAGTTAGCATTTCCTTCCCTCTCAAAGCAGAAAATATAATTATAAGAACTTAAAATAAACATTCTTGTATCTATTTTTTTATTGCTAGATTATCAATATGTGAAGCCCACAGATTAGGTAGTGATTGCCATACATGCCCTCCAAACTGTACATAGCTAGTTATGTTTTTATTTGGCTTCTGAAGAAAATGAGGTTTTTTTGGTATGAATTATAGTCACAAAGTTAGTAACAAATTTAAATACTAAGAGAGTGATCTTTACAAAACCCATTGCCACAGTATGCTGAACTTGTAAACTAAAGTATCAAAGTCATGTGTTGGAGCACATTTATCTTTCCTCCTGCTATCTGGAGTGTACCTTAGTCTAACTCTCAACTCCAAAGTCTCATGTACAAAGGACGGACTTCTTTGAAATGGTAACTCTTCCAAATGTTGGAAACTGTGGCGTTCCAACCCGTGTAAGTTTCTGTTTACGCTGCCTGATACTTGGTGGGGATGGGTAAGGTGGTGTATTTCATGCAGTCTTTGGTTTCCACATTGCGTTGAATCTGGTACTACAGATGAAGGCGTACCTGATCAGAGGCCACGCTAACTCTGTTGAATCTAAAGGCAGTGCTTTCTCTCCCCTCTCTCTCTGAAGAGAACTACTTAGGATGGAAATTATTAAAGAAAATTTGACAGAGCTTTTTCTTAAGGACCTTAGGAATATAGGAAAACCACTTTGGCAGTAGAGGATGAATTGTATTGGAATGTGGAAAGGACAGAGGTGGGTAGGGGTTGAAGGAATTCACTGTAACAGTCAGGCATCAAGCTAGGGCAGGAGCTGGGCTATGGGATGAAAGAACGGAAAGAGAAGTACATATGGCAGACATGAAAAAGTGAAAAATAATTGAGTTTGGCAACGGCCTGCAGCTAGAATTTCCAGGAAAGGGCTGATTCTGAATTTACCATGTGAATGATTGGGAGACAAAAATAGCTTTATCTTGGCTGTTTCTGGTTGGAGAAATAGCAAGTTATTTTCACAATATGCTGGGTCTGAGCTGGTGAGGCATCCATGTGATCATGCCTACTGGTTATTTTTCTACTTTCAATTCCACGACCATTGGTTTTCTTCTGCACTCATAAATATGAGTCACAGAAGTTTTTATTTTTAGAAAGGGAGAATGTGTAAGTGGTCATTTATAGGGTTTAACAATCTAACATTATATGCTCAGAATGATAAAAAATCACCAAAAATATCATTAAGAGAAAGAAAAATAAATCAGAGTCAATAACCTCACTTTAACATCCTTTATTTCTCTAGTCAAGTGTTTAATCAGAATTGATTTGCTCTGCTTCGGTGGCTCAAAGCAACTATCCACCTACTATTAGCAAATACCCAGAGGCACAAACTTTACTGATGGTGAGTTAACAGTGTCATCTCCACAGGTAAGAAAGAGAATACTAGTAAAGGTAAATATGGTTTTGTTATGGCTAAAGAACCTGCAAAAATAAATTATTTATGTAAAGTTAAGTTAAAGCTTTACAAGAAAATAATCTTTAAAATTTAAGCTAAGTATTAATTCTTAGAGGTATAATTATTAGCAAATAATGAATAACTTTTGTTTCAAAATGAATGATAGTTTACAAGGCAATTGAGTATTTTCTAATGCAAATGGCATCTCAGTCTGTGAAGGAGGCAGGGATTATTTTATCCTCATGAGGGTTTCACAACTAGTTGATATGTCTGAAGTTGACCAATGAATAAAAATGGGCTCTTCCATTTAGAGTTTCTGATTTCTAAGTTCTTTTCACTAAAACTTACTGCATGGTGATTTTTAAAATATATATTTGTGGGAGAAGATATATATGTTTCCTAACTTCCTAAAATTTTTTTAATGTTTATTTTTGAGAGAGAGAGAGAGAGAGAGAGAGAGAGAGAGAGACCGATAGAGACAGAGAGACAGAGACAGCGGCAGGGGCAGGGGGAGAGGGAGACACAAAATCCGAAGCAGACTCCAGGCTCTGAGCCATCAGCACAGAGCAAGATGTGGGGCTCAAACTCTCAAACTGTGAGATCATGACCTGAGCTGAAGTTGGACATTTAACTGACTGAGCCACCCAAGGGCATTTCCTAACTTCTTTTAAACATTAAGAAAGCATCTGTCTTTTGAATGACAAATGTTTTGATTCACAATTTTAATGCTTTACCTATTAAAGTCTACTTTAGAAAACAGAAACAAGTTATTTTAACAAAGATAATTTAATATAGGGGATTAGAGAACATAAAATTAATATAGAAATAACTGTGGAAAGCAATACTATCCTGGAGCTAGGGGAATAAAGGGAAGTTGGAAGTTGGAAGTTGGGGTGGCATGCATGGAAATGCTAAATGGCTGCTATAGACAGAATTGTGTCCTTCTCTCCCTGAAATTCATATGTTGAAGACCTAACCTCCAATGTGATGGTTTGGAGGTAGAGCTTTTGGAGATAGTTAGGGTTGGATGGTTATGGGGGTGGAGACCTTATGATCAGATCAGCATCCTTATAATAAAGGCACCAGCTAGCTCTCTTTTTTTCTTGAAGTATGATGTACAGTGTCATCTTAGTTTCAGATGTACAATATAATTTCACTGATACTATACATTACTCAGTGCTCGTTACAGTAAGAGTACTCTTAATCTCTTTTATCTATTTCACTCATCCCCCTACCCACAGAAAACTCTCTTTTTCTCTGCCATGTGGGGATATGGCAAGAAGGTAGCTATCTGCAAGCCAGGAAGAGAACTCCGGGTCCATGATGGCACCCTGATCTTGGGCTTCCAGGCTCCAGAGCTGTGAGAATAAATGTCTGTTGTTTAAGCAACCCAATCTGTGCTACTTTGGTATGGCGATCTGAATTCTAAGATGAGTAAGGAGACAGTGACATGATATTGGCGATGTCTACTAAAGGTACTTGCAGAGAATAATTCTTTAGTTTATTTTAGTTTGTCTTATCAAATGCCACTGAAAGTTAACTTCATCTTTCAAGGGGTTTAGATATTCTGAAAAACAGTTGTGTAGGATCCAGTAATATTAAGATAAGTGAGTGGCACACACAGGATGGGCTACTGGGATAGTAGCTCCCTGGTATAGGCAGGAAAGAGATCATTGATTGTAGATAATGAAAAACCAATAATAAAATGGATTAAAAGTCTGTCTGCTTTTATTATCACAATGCACTGGCTATTCTACACAATGTCAGTGATAAAATATTCTTCCTTCATGAGCCAGCCACTTTCTCCCCATTCCCTGTTTGTGCTGCTGAAATAAACTGTTATAGGTTCTAGGAATATATATTTAGAGGACAAATTGTTTTAAAAGCCACTTTTCCCCATTGCTTTGGATTCTGTAAATGAATGAATGAATGAATGAATGAATGAATGGCTTCACCTTAACATATTAAATCCCTGATACCAAATGTAGCCATACTGAAGAAAACTACTATGGTTACATTCAGGTGATCTTTCAGCATGAGAGAAAGTTGTCACTGGCCAAACAAGAGAGCAGTTTCTACATCTTCTGTGATAGTAACTAGCTCTTGTGCCCACCTACTCTATTATTGGAGAGAAATGGCTATGCAAATGCCCATTCATTATAATTAATTAACTGTAATTATCCACTAATTACCTCTAAAATCCTTGCTATTGGAGTGACTATTCCATATGGTCATGCATAGACCCAGATTATTATTCAGAGCTTCCATTTTGTTCCTTCATGATCCCCACAGATACTGAACTTCGCAGTCTAGGGGATTCTGGGCACTGCCTTGTTTCTATCTCAGCCCTTGGGATGCAGAGGGCAAGTGATTTCTGTTTTTAAAGCCTGTAATATGGATGAATCATATATCACTTTCCTTTGTATTCCACAACCTAGAATGTTCTCTAGGGGAACTGACTGTAGTAGAGTATCACAGCACTAGCTTACACACGCATTCTGGGATCTAGCAAGTAAAGGGACACAAATGCCATTTCCATGAAGCCCTGTCTACTCTTTACAACCTAATTGCCAAGGTTGAATAAACTACATGCTTCAGCAATTTATCATTGAGAAACAAGCCTTACAGAACTTATTTACTTGCTGTATCTAGCTGCAAGGGAAGCTGGGAAACATAGTCTATACATAGATAATCATGGGCCCAGTTTAAATTGAATTGCTATGGGAAAATGGTAGAACAAATCCTGGGGAATGGTTAGCAGTTGTGCCATAAACAATATGCATTATCTTTCAGCTAAAACGATATGAACAACTCAGTCCATAGTCAAGATAGCAGGTTTTAGTTCCAGCTTCTAGAGATTATGAAATTGACAGATTAGTAAATATGCATTGACACAGACATAATGATGTCAAAATGTTCTGATGAAATCAGTACTCTGTATTTGCATTTTATTTCAGAGCAACCTTTTTCTTGGTAGGTAGGAAAAAGCTCAATTTTCTTTCTAGGTATAAGAACAATGTAAACATTTAAAATATAGCAACTTGCTTAACACTTAGAAAACCTTTATCGAAACAACATAAATAGAATTCACTTAAACCCTTACATTTTTTTGAGGCTTTTAACCCAAGGTCTACACAGATTAAAAAAATTTAGAGAGGGACACAAATCATGAGACACTATTAATACTGAAAATGAACCGAGGGCTGAAGGGGGTGGGGGGGAAGGGGGAGATAGATGGTCATGGAGGGTGTTCTATGGAAACCAATTTGACAATAAACTATTATAAAAAATTTTTTTAAGATGGAACAACATTGTATATCAAAAAAACAGGGACAAATCCTACTTAGTCAAATGTACAATAATCCACAGAATTACTGGACACCACCATCTACTGTGATAGCCAGCATTTCCTTAAGGTCAAATCAGTAATCAATAACTTAACCTCACCTTGTCTACTTTATCTTATAACAAAGAGCATAGTAGTTTACTACTAGCCATGATACTGAATATATTGTTAGATTCAAATTGTCAAAATTTTCTGTGGGGTAATTCCTATTATTTTGGCATCACTCTGTTGCTCACTATATTATACTGCCCAGAAGTGAAGTTGGTATTACAATTGTCTGCATATGCTAGTTCCTGAAAGAATAAAAAAACGTATTTTTTCTTGGTAAGAGATTATTTAAAAAATAGATTACAATTTTTACTTCTCCTTGAAAATGTTGATAGAGTATTTTTATACAATGTAACAAAAACACAACCTTTGAGTCTTATTACAAGATCGCTTACTGTTATGCAGGGGTCCAGTTGACTACTGTATAAAGAGGGCTCAGTATGCCAAAGCATGGGTAGAAGAAATGCAGTTTGTATTTTATGTAATGTTTGGAAAGAAAATAATTTATTTTGCATAAATGTCAAAAACTGTTTTTTTTTCTTTAAATACAGCTGCTTTCAGGATAAAAATTAATGTGTAAGTCTTGGACTTGTAGAATCATAATGGTTAGAAGAAATCTTAGAGGGCAGCTAAGAGTCCTGGGGCTCATGGGACTATACACATTTCCCTAAGGCATATGATACTTCTTTATCACCCTTGACTAATTATCCTTCATTTATTTCTATTTGAATGCTTCTGGTGAGGCATATCCAATTCCATTTCACCATTCCATTGATGGACAGCTCTAAACTGTCTTTTAAAATGTCTTCCTTATTCTCAATGGCCTTCTCTGAAACAGCAGAACATAAATCTCTTCCCACTTCTATGTGATTATATGTTAAATATTCAGGAGTATTATGCTCATTCTGGGGCTTTTCTAGGCTAAATATCATCAAATGTTTCAGTAATCCTTGATTGAAATGGTTTCCTGTCCCATTAATATCCTGATGACTTTCCTTTGGACACACTTCTGTTTTTCAATGTCCTTCAGAAAATAGATACAAATGTGTTATTACTATTCCAGAGAACATAGTCCAGTAAATAACCTTTAATGAATTGGGTATTATGCATTTGTTGATAAAAGGAGTAGGACATTAACTTTTTCATTAGCTGTGTCACATGAAATTATCTTATTTAATGGCCTAGGGAACGCTTCTCATCCCCAAACATGGCTTTTCTAAGGGTCTATATTTCAGTCACTAAAGATTTTATTTATTCTTTCAATCAATAAAGATTTTTATCTATGTTAAAATTTTAAATTTTTTTCCTTCAAGACATTTCTGGAGTCCTCTAGTAAAATATAAGTCAACTGGTATAGGTAATATCTTAAACTTTTTTCAAGTGACAGTCTGAATTAATTTAGAACTGGATTGAGAGCAAGAGAGAAGAAAAGCTGGGAGTAAGATAGTTCATAAAAATAAGGGATATCAACAATACCATTCCTGTGAAGACACTAAGAAGGAACTGGGAAGATACCAAAGAATAAATTTGCCCACCACACAACTTTCCTAGCTTTTAATGTATTGTTTGGTTTTTTCTGACCCTTATGTAATATTTGCACTTGTAAGTTACTTTGTATCTCAATCACTGAAGAAAATTACACAGGGTATAAAAACACCTGGAACAAGGAAGAGATAGTAAATAGTATATGATCTTTGGTATCACATCTGAAATAGATCTGCCTCTACCACAATACATTTCCCCCTTTTTATTTTTTTAAATGTTATACGTAGAGACAAGACAGGGGTCCAAGATAGTGGCATTGGAAGATCCTGAACTCATCTCCTTCTACAGAAAAACTGAATCTACAGCTCCATAGGGAATAAGTCCCTCTAGAGCACACCTGGAAACTAGCTTGAAAGCTAATGCTAAGAGGGCAAATCAAGAGGGAAAGGAAAGCAAAGACAAGTTCTTGCTAAAAACTGCTGGCACACCAAGTACAGCTGGGAGAGGGGACACAACTCTGGAACTGCTCCATAAACAGCAAGGCGTTTGGGCTTCACATCAGGCACCACAACCCTGTGATCTACTCCGGGGAGATAGACCGAAAAGTCTGGCTTATGTCCAAGAGATACACAGGGCTGTAGGGAACACAGATACTGCTCTTAAATGGTTCATGTACAGATTCACTTACCCTGGGGGCCAGCACAAAAGTGTCAGTTTAAAAATGCCTAGACACTACGTGAAGTAGATTCAGTTTTTAATCTTAAAGCATCTGCTGGAGAGATAGGGGGCTGTGGGGACTCTCTCTGGGGATGAAGGTACTGGTGGGAGTCACTTTTGTGTCAGTGTTAGCACTGACAGGTCTGTATAGTCCATGCACTCTGCTGCTGCCTCACTAAAGCCATAGGGTATGCCCTGGCCCAGGGTTCTCTCTCTCCCGTGCTAACACCGGCAGGTATGCCCCAGCCTAACCCTTCCCCACTGCTTCACTAAACCCAGCAGGCATGTTCTGGCCCTTTTCTCTCTCTTTGCCCTACTAAAGCTGTCAGGCATGCCCTAGCCCTGCACTCTCCTGTCTTGCGGAAGCCAGGGTGTGTGCCCTAGTCCTGTGATATCTGGGTGCCTTGCTAAAGCCAGCAGGCGCACGAAGTCCACATAGGGATGATCCTTGAATGCTTGGTTCTGGCGATCAAGGGGCATGTGTTCCTGGGGCTCATGGGACTATAAGAACCAGAGAGAAGGCTCTTGCCAGGCTACCATCCCTGGGGCACTGCCCAGACAGCAGACTGAAACCCACTCCCAGCCTTTCTACAGAAAAGGGCCGATTTACTTGTCCTGAAGCTTCAGTCTAAGGGGCAGGCTTTAGGTTTACTGCATATCTAGAGGCTGTGGAGGTATCCTCAAAAAACACAGGCCAGGAGGTGACATGTTTGTGTTCAACCTCAGCCTTACTACAGCTCAGCAGTACCTCCCAGAAAGGAGCTTGTAAAGTTGACTAAAGTACCAAATTTTACAACTGTTGCCCAAGGCACATCTCCAGACCACTTATTTGGAGGTGAGCAGTATTTACAATTACAGTCCCACAGAAATATAGTTATTTGCATACTTTAAAATCTGCTGCCTGAGGGTCTGGCTTCCAATAAAGGTGAAACGAGGGGCTGATTGAGGTCCCTCCATTTGGAGCACTGGCAGCTCTTGGCACACCCTCGACAACTAGAATCTATAAAGAATAAATCAGGCTGCAGAGGCAATCACAAAGATTTTGGAGATAACAAAGAGTAAGGCCAAACTTAAATGATAAATTTTATCTCCTGTACAAGGCCAATCCCTCAAGACTGGGGGAGGGGGGGAGGCAACTATTTTACCTAATGTATAGAAGAAAACACAGAGAGTCAAGAAAAATGAGGAAACAGAGGAATATGTTCCAAAATAAGAACAAGATAAAACATCAGAAAAAAAATCTTAATGGATACCTGATAGCGATAAAAGTTAACAGTCAGAAGGATGCTCCCTGAACTCTGGAGAAGAATGGATGAACACAGTGGGAACTTCAACAAAGAAAAGATAAGAAAGTACCAAACAGAAGTCGCAGAGATGACAAATACAATGACTGAACTGAAAAATACACTAGGAAGGTTCAACAGTAGACTACATGAAGCAGAAGAAAAGATCACCAAGCTACATACAGGGCAATAGAACTTACTCAAGTGAAGAAAAAAGAATTAAAAAAAAAAAAATGAAGATAGCTTAAAGCACCTATGGGAAAACATCAAATGAATTAACGTTTGCAAGATCTGTCATCAGGGTCCCAGAAAGAGAATAGAGGAAAAAGTGGGCAGAAAATTTATTTAAAGAAATAATGGCTAAAACATTCCCTAAGGTGGGGAAGGAAACAGATGTCTCCTGGAAGCCATTTTCTGAACTCACTAAACTTGAGAAAAACTCCTGGTGAGGTAAGGCAGGTTTGCGAGGCCTCCCTCCATCAGATGGCAACCGAAGTCTATCCCCCAATTATTTTTGCTTGAGCACTGACCCCCCCCCCCACAAGGTGCCTTGCTGACTGGTTTCAGGACTATAGGAGCAAATATTACATTTCCTGAGAAACCTGTTTTTCTTCCCCTCCCCTCAAGAAAACAGGCTACTGACCCCTGCTCACAAAGAACTAACTCTTGCCTTTGCTATGCTAAAAACATTGCCTCCTATTTGAATGTGAAAGATCCCTTCCTTCTCCATATGATAAGCATCTAAGCCACCTACATCAATCACTATTGATAAAGATTATGCATGAGCCTTCTACCAATCTATTTTCTGGGAAATTTTTATATACCAAAGAATTTGTCATCAGAAATCATTGTCTAAGGCAGTTGCCACTTCTGTTTTGTACCCCATACATTTTTTCAATAAATAAAGCTGACTCTCCAGTCAGTGCAGAGATGACTGGCTGATGATCAGAAAGAAGCTGAGACACTCTCACTCCCTTTCGCCGATGCTGCACATCCTGCAGGGAGCCCTGCACATGCTGGAGCTGGACTCCGGCAGACGTCCAGATCCAAGAAGCCCAGAGAATTCAAAATAAGATAAACTCGAAGTGATGTATACTAAGAGACACTATAATTAAAAAGTGAAGCAGGAGCACTTGGGTGACTCAGTCAGTTGAATGGCCAACATCGGCTAAGGTCATGATCTTGCAGTTTGTGAGTTCAAGCCCTGCGTTGGGCTCTGTGCTGATGGCTCAGAGCCTGGAGCTTGCTTTGTATTCTGTGTCTCCCTCTCTCTCTGTCCTTCCCCTGCTTGCTCTCCATCTCTCTCTTTAAAAAATAAATAAACATTAAAAAAACATTAAGTGGTACTTGGGAGGCTCAGTTGGTTGAGGGTCCAACTTTGGCTCAGGTCATGATCTCATGGCTTATGAGTTCGAGCACTGTCTCAGGCTCTGTGCTGCTGACAGCTCAGAGGCTGGAGCCTGCTTTGGATCTGTGTCTCCCTCTCTCTCTTTCCCTCCCCAGCTCATACTCTGCTTCCCTCGAAAATAAACATTTAAAAAAATTTTAAAAAAAGATAAAAAGCTTCTGCACAATGAAGGTAACAATAAACAAAACTAAATGGCAGCCTATAGAAGGGGAGAAGATATTTGAAAATGATGTGTCAGATAAAGGTTGGTATCCAAAGTCTGTAAAGAATTTACCAAACTCAACACCTAAAAGACAAATAATCCAGTAAAGAATGGGCAGAGGACATGAATAGACACTTTTCCAAAGAAGACATCCAGATGGCCAATTAGTGAAAGTCAGATGATTTCACTCGTGTGTGGAATTTAAGAAACAAAGCAGGTGGGGGTACCTGGGTGGCTCAGTCGATTATGCATCCAACTTCAAGTCAGGTCATCTCATGACTCGTGGGTTCGAGCCCTATGTCTGCCTCTGTGCTGACAGCTCAGAGCTCAGCCTAGAGCCTGCTTCCAATTCTGTCTCCTTCTCTCTCCGCCCCTCCCCTGCTCACACACTCTCTCTTCCTTAAAAATGAATAAACTTAAAAAAAAAAAAAAGAAACAAAACAGATGAACTTAGAGGAATGAAGAAAAAGTAAGACAAAAACAGTGAAGCAGGCAAACCATAAGAGACTCTTAAATACAGAGAACAAACTAAGGTGGGTAGGAAAATGGACTAAATGGGTGATGGATATTAAGGAAGTCACTTGTTGGGATGAGCACTGGATGTTATATGTAAGTGATGAATCACTAAATTCTACTCCTGAAACTATTATTATGCTATATGTTAACTACCTTGGGTTTAAATAAAATTAAAAAAAAGAACTGATCCAACTCAACAGCCAAAAAACAAGTAATCCAGTTAAAAAATGGGCAGAAGACATGAACAGACATTTTTCCAAAGAGGACACACAGATGGCCAACAGATAAATGAAAAGATGCTCATTATCACCTATGATTAGGGAAATGCAAATTAAAACTGCAATGAGATATCACCTCACACCTGGCAGAATGACTAAAATCAACAACACAAGAAACAGCAGGTGTTGGTGAGGATGTAGAGGAAAAGGAACCCTCTTGCACTGTTGGTGGGAAGGCAAACTAGTGCAACCACTCTTGAAAACATTATGGAGGTTCCTCAAAAAGTTTAAAATAGAACTACCCTGGGGTGCCTGGGTGGCTCAGTCAGTTGAGCGACTGACTCTTGATTTCAACTCAGGTCACGATCCTAGGGTCATGGCATCATGACCCACATTGGACTCTGTGCTGAGTGTGGAGCCTGCTTGTACTTCTCTCCCTCATTCTGCCCTGCTTGTGTGAATGTGTTCATATAGGCACTGTCTTTCTCTCAAATAAATTTTTTAAAAACTTAAAAAAATAGAACTACCTTATGATTCAGCAATTGCACTACTGGGTATTTACCCAAAAAGTACAAAAACACTAATTTAGACAGATACATGCACTTCTAAATTTATAGCAGCTATTTACAATAGCCAAGATATGGAAGCACCCCAAGTGTCCATTGGCTGATGAATGAATAAAGAAGATGTGGACACAATGGAATATTATTTAGCCATAAAATAATGGAATCTTGCCATATGCAATGACATGGATGGTGCCAGAGAGTATAATGCTAAGTGAGACAAGTTCAGAGAAAGACAAATATCATATAGTTTCACTCATATGTGTAATTTATGAAACAAAACAAATGAGTAGAGGAAAAGAAAGAGAGACAAACTAAGAAACAGACTCTTAATACAGAGAACAAACTAATGGTTACCAGAAGGGAAGTGGGTGGGGAATTGGAGAAAAAGGTGATGAGAATTAAGGAGTACACTTTTGTGATAACACTGGGTGGTTAAAATAAAAACTTAAATAAAAATTCCTGGGATGCAATGTGTTGACTATAGTCAATAATACTAGAGTGCATATTTGAAAGTTGCCAAGAGATTAAATCTTAAATAGTCTTCTTATCAGATGAAATTTATAACTTTGCATGGTGATGGATGGTAATTACACTTATTGTGATCATTTCATAGTGTATACTAATATCAAATCATTATGCCATATGCCTTGAACTAATAATATATGCCAATTATACCTTGATCAAAATTGTAAATAAGTAAACAAAGGAAAAAAACAATTAGACAAATGAAAATGAAAACACAACATATCAAAACTTAAGGGACAAAGTGATAGTGGCACCAAGGGGGAAACATATTTATGAACACTTATGTTAAAGAAAAAAGAACATTTCAAATAAACAACCCAACTTTACAAATTAAGGGATAGGATAGGGGGTTGGGGAGGGGGGGAACAACACAAAGCTAGTAGAAGGAAGGAAATAATAAAGATTGGAATAGATGTATAGGAAATAGATAACAGAATAGAAAAAAAATAAAATTAAAATTGGCTTCTTTAAGAACATCAACAAAGTTGACTAGCCTTTAGTTAGACTAAGAAAAATGGACAAAAATTTCAAATTACTAAAATTAGAAAAGAAAGTTAATATATTACTATTGATATTATAGAAATAAATTGTATTATAAAAGATCACTATGAATAACTATATGCCAATAAGTCAGATAACCAAGAAGAAATGGAAAAATTCTTTGAAACACAAAACCTACTAAGACTACATAACAAGGAAATAGAAAATTTGAATAGATCTACAACTAGGATGCAAATTGAATCAATAATTAAAAATCTCCCAAGGAAAGCTGTAGGTGTGATGGCTTCACAGATGAATTCTACTGAACATTTAAAGAAGAATTAATACCAATTCTACTCAAACTTTTCCCCCCAAATTGAAGACAGTACACTGCTTAATTCATTCAATGAGATCTGCCTCACACTGATACCAAAGACAGATGAAGACACTATAGAAAACAAACAAACGAACAAACTACAGACCAATATCCCTTATGGCTATTTATGTAATAATAGTCACCTATACACTATCAGGCTGAATTCAGCAGCATATTATGATGATTATACACCATGAACAAATGGGATTTATTCCTGGAATGCAAGTATGGTTCAATAAAAATCAGTCAACGTAGTGCATCATATTAACAGAATGAAGAAAAAAACCCCCAATATGATTATCTCAATTCATGCCAAAAAAGCATTTGACAAAATTCACCATTTGAAAAAAAAATAAAAATACTAAGAAAATGAGACTTGGAAGGAAACTACCTTAACATAATAAAAGATATATATATGAAAAGCTGACAGTGGGCAAATTAATCAATGGTGAATGACTGAAATGTTTTCCTCTAAGATCAGGAACAAGTCAAGTGTGCCCTATTTAACCATACTATTCCACATAGTACCAGAAGCTCTACCCAGAGTAAGGAGGCAAGAATAATTTTCCAATTTCCAAATTGGGAAGGAAGAATTAAATTTATCTCTGTCCAAAGATATGATCTTATATGTAGAAAACTCTAAAGATTCCACAAAAAATCTGTTAGCATTAATTAATGAATTTAACGAAGTGGCAGGATATAAAGCCAACATATAAAAAACGTTGCATTTTTATACACTATCAATGAACAATTTAAGATGGAAATTACAAAAACAGTCCCAGTCACCATAATATCACAAAAAATGAAATACTTTGGCATTAACTAAGGAGGTGAGAGACTTGTGCAATGAAAATTTGCAAACATTCCTGGAAGAAATTAAAGAAGACATAAATACATGGAAACATGTCATGTTAATGGATTGGAAAACTAATGTTGCTAAAATGTTAATATGATTCAAAGTGATCTGCATATTCAATACAATCCCTATCAAAATCCCAATGACTTTTTCCTATTTTTTTTTGCAGAAATAGAAAAATGCACCCTATAAGCCATGTAGGATCTTAAGAGACTTTGAATAAAATAATCTTAAAAATGAACAAAACTGGAAAATGCATACTTACCAATTTCAAAACTGAGTACAAATTATAGCAATCAAAACAATATGGTAGTGGCAGAGAGACGGCCAGAGGTCAATGGATTAGAATAGAGAGCCCAGAAGCAAACCCTCATCCTACGGTTAAATGATTTTGATGAGGATACCAAGACTGTTCAATGGGGAAAGAACAGTCCTTTCAACAAATGGTGCTGGGAAAATTAGATATCCTTATGCAACAGAATGAAGTTGGACCCTTATCTATTACTGTGTACAAAACTTAACTCAAAGTGGATCAAACCCTAAATGTAAGACCCAAAACAATAAACTCTTAGAAGAAGAGGAAGTCTTGGGCAAAGACTTCGTCACCCTGGATGTGACAAATATTTCTTGGCTATGACACCATAATCACAGGTAACAAAATATACAAATTGGACTTTATGAAAATTTTAAAGAATTGTGCATCAAAGACATTGCAACAGAGTATAATTCACAGAATGGGGAAAATATCTACAAATCTTATGTTTGATAATAAGGCTTAATATCTAGAATATACAAAGAACTCCTAAAATTCAACAAGAAAAATAGACAATCCAATTAAAAATTGGGTAATGTACTGGAGTAAACACTTTTCTAAAAAATATATACAGATAGCCAATAAACACATGAAAAGATGCTCAATATCATTAATCATTTGGGAAATTCAAATCAAATCCACAGTTGGATACTTCTCAGATCAATTAAATTGGGTACTATCAAAAGAACAAAACAATAAGTGTTGTTAAGGATGTGAAGAAATTGGAACCCTTTTATTCTTCTGATAAGAATATAAGATAGAATTGTTGCTATGGGAAACAGTGTGGTAGTTCCCTCCAAAATTAAACACAGAATTACTAAATAAATGATCCAACAATTCCACTTCTGGATATATACCCCAAAGAATTGAAGGCAGGGTTTCAAAGAGATATTTGTACACCCGTGTTCATGCCAGCATTATTTACAAGAGCTAAAATGTGGAAGCAACCCAAGAGTCCATTGATTGATAAATGGATAAGCAAACCACAGTATATACATACAATAGAATATCATTTGGCTTTAAAAAGGAAGACAATTCTGCAAAATGATATTATGTGGGTGAATCTTGAGGACATCACATTAAGTGAAAGGAGCCAGTCACAAAAAGAAATACTGTATGATGCTACTTATATAAGTTACTTAGAGTAGTCAATATGATAGAGGCAGAAAGTAGAACAATACTGGCCAAAAGATGGGGGAATGGGAAGTTATTGTTTAATAATATAGAGTTTGGTTTTCAAGATTAAATAATTTATGGAGATGGATGGTAGTGATGGTTGAATTACACCCTGAATGCATTTAATAACACTTTCCTGTACACTTAGAAATTATTAAGATGGTCAGTTTTATGCATTTAACCACAATAAAAAATTTGAAAAATGGTACTATTTTAAGCTACTATATTTGCAATAATTTTTACACAGTAACAGAAAACAAATACAATTACACACTTCATTTTATTAGACAAATAAATTGTTGCTTAACAAGTTTAAATAACTTGTTCAAGTTTATAGAGCTGTAACAGAGATGGTGTTTAGACTCAAGCATTTGGAGGAAGAGTCTAAGATTTTAACCACTAACACATACTGTCTGTCTTTCAAAATCTGTTTTAAGTAGGAAAAAGAAGCTAATTAATTTTCAAAGCTGAAAAGGTTATTACATTTAATAACATATCACCATTAGGACATGATATTGAATAGATTTTGTTCCACCTTTTAGGTTTTGTATATGTTTATTATAAAGGATAGGTTATTGAAATTTTGCAATATTAAGGGGTTCTTTATTTTGTTTCTGTAGGACATTATTCATAATAAGATCCAACAAGACTAAAAAGGTACATTTGTTACTTAAAAATACCAATAGGATGATGGAATAAAAGCTGGTCTCAATTGTAAGTGCCAGATGTCATAGAAAGAAGTACCACCAATCACATAAGAAATAAAGGTCCCGTAGTGCTTACACATTAAGGAAGCATTCCCTAAAAGCCCACAATAGATCACTACTGCACACTGAACAAAGTGCATTTCCTTACTCAGCTGCAACATGCATTTTCAGCTTTATTTTAACTATTTGTCTTCATAAGCCCTCTGACTACTAGTGGCTTTAAAATGGCTGGTGCTTTTCTGTGTCTGAACCTACATTCACACTACATCTAAATGAAATGATCTTCTTCATCTTTGCCTCTAAAATTTTAAGTCATGCTTTAAAGTGGAGCTCAAATTCCACCTTGTTGGTACAACATTTCACTAAAAACCCTTGCTTGAAACCATTTTTCTTTCCTTCACCTCTGTTGATATTTACTGTTTCATGAATTCATCATATATTTTATTGAATTATTAGTATTCAATTCAACCTCTAAATATTTGTGGGATTTCTAGGTGCTGTGTAGACTCTAGAGAGAGCCTTCAAAAATGCAGCCTCTGCCTTCAAAAGGTTCCTTCTCATTTGATTGACAGCTATTTAAAGGACAAATACCTAAGATTCGAAAGTAAATTAAAAAAAAATAACTTTTGTAACTTAATGGGAAAAATAAACATTTATTTTAAAAACAAACTTTGAATTTTGAGCACTGGGTGTTATATGTAAGTAATGTATCACTAAATTCAACTCCTAAAACCATTATTATACTATATGTTAACTAACTCAGATTTAATTAAAAATTTTTTTAAAACCTTTGAATTTTAAATCAGAATAAGCATACTTTCTCATAGAACAGAGATATAGAATAAAGCTATACTCATAAGGTCAATCCTCTCCTCAGAGTGAATGAAAAATGGGAAAGCAAAATAGTTAGCACTGGGGCACAAAATGTGAACAGATTATGGTTGGAACAGAAAATGTCAATTGAGGAAATAAACGTACAAATTATAGTAACAAAATATATTTTTTAAAAGTAGTGAAAGAGAAAAGTAAGTTTCATCATCAAAAAGCTCACTCTCTTCGTGTATTAATACATGCAGACAGCAACAGATGTTTCTTTTCTAGAACTACTAAGGTTTATTTTAAGTTCATATATAAAAAAGAAATTAAGGAGGTTGTCACTACTAGATAAAATGTTATAAACACTGTAATTTCCCAATATTTAAAAGAGTATGATTTGGTGCTTGAATAGCCAGCCCAATGAAAACAAGTAGCAAGTCCAGAAATATAGACAAATATAGGCACTGTTAAGCATTTAAAAGTATTATCTTGAATCAAGTTGGAGAATATGGATATTTAAAAATTGGATTTTATAAGACTACATGACCATCTGGAAAATGCTAAAGTTATATCCATATTGTCTACTTACAAAGATTAAACTCCAAAATGGCAGAGACGTACATGTAAGAAAATGAGATTATAACTTCACTGGGGAAGATGTAATAGATATACCTTCTCCTAGTCCTCTTGCTAAGTACAACTGAAAACTCTTGACTTTGTATATAGAACCAAACATAAGATACTGACATGTGGGAAAAAGAGGCAGACTCTGGGTCCAAAGGAATGAAACAGAGGCAAGTTTCATGGTCTTCCTTTTTGCCTCATATATTCCAGACTTAGAGCTCATGTAGCTGGCAATCCAGAAACACTGATAAGGGCAGAAAAGAAAAGCTCTCTCTAACCAAATCCTGCTCTAACCAAACCAAACCAAACCAAACCACAACAAACCACAACAAACACAGAAACACATGCACACACACAAAACCAAACAAAAACAAAAAACAGGAAAAGGGAAAGCCTAGCAAGACTAAAAACTATTAGATAATAATTTCTCTACTCTAGCCAAATACCACAGAAAATATGGCAGAGACCCACTCACCCTTGCCCACAAAGGCAGGGTGAGAAACTCGGACTTCCATCCTTGCCATGCTGTAATAAGTTACCCCGAGACACCCACTGTGGTGGGCAATTAAAGAAAGCTAAGTATGAAGATGGGATTTTCATCCCCAGTATATTATGAAGGCCCACTCAGCCCATGGTGTCATTGGGGAGACTGGAACTCCATTTTCACAGAGAAGTAGTAAAGTTCCTCTTCTCCCACACAAAAGGATAATGTTAGAAGAGGCCTAGTAGAGAAGGAGGATGTTCACCGAAACTCATATACCCCTGTGATACAAGTAGAGGCATGTGGTGAGCAGAAATGAGACACTCTTAACTTTCTCAGCCAGAGTGTTATCAGAGGAGACTGTTCAGGGAGTAGAGAAGCTCTCAGACCTTGACTGCAGTAACTAGAAGACTCTCATCTCTGTTTGTCAAGAGAAGCCCAGTGGGGAGCCTACACTCTATCCCACTGGCAGTAATGCAGCAGGATCACCTTTCCCCTCCTCTCTTGCTAGAGTTGCATAGAGGGAGCAGGCTAAAATGGAAGGTTTAAAGATATCCAAAATATTATAATACGATATTAACATATCCTGATTTCAATTAAAACATCACCAGCCTACCATACAAAGAATCAGGAAGTTTAAACTTGAATTAGGAAAACAAAACCCCAAAACACTCCACCAGTACATGCAAATAAGATGACAGGAATGTCAGAATTATCTTTCAAAGATTTTGAAAGCTGTTATTATAATAATGCTTCAAGAGCAATTGTGAACATTCTTGAAACAAATGGGAAAAAAGTAGAAAGCCTTACCAAAGAAATAAAAGATACTAAATATAACCAAATAAAAAATTTTAAATGAAAAAATATAAGTAAAACACATAGTGGATGGGCTCCAAAGCCAAATAAACAGAATGAAAGAATCAGTGAATACAAAAGTAGAACAATACTAGAAATATCAGAAATTACCCAACGTTAAAGGGAGAAATAAAATACACTAAAAAAAAAAAAAAAAAAAAAAGATGAACAGAGGTTCAGACCTGTGGGATTATAGTACAAGACCAAATAGTTTTTGTCATAGGAGTCTCAGAAGGAGTGTGGAAGAGCGTGAAATTCAAAAAGTATTCAAAGAAACACTGGATGAAAACTTTCCAAATTGGCAAAAAACATAAACCTACAGATTCACTAAGCTAAGCAAATCCACAATAGGATATACCTAAAGAATCAGACCAGACCAAGACATATCACAGTTAGTCTTGGAAAAAATTACTTCTCCCTCTATGGAAAAACTATTTGAATGACTGCAAGTTCTCATTAAACATCACGGAGAACAGAAGACAGTGACACAACACTTCTCTAGTGCTATAAGAAGAGTGGCTAAAGGAAGTTCTCTTCTTTCAGAAAGGAGATGATAAGAGAAGTGATGAAGTTTTGGGGTGATGAGTGTTCATGGGGTCCAGATCTGATGGCCAAGAAAGAATTCTTGAAGATGTCTTTGGTACAAAAATGGTGATTTTATTAAAGCACGGGACAGGACCCATGGGCAGGAAGAGCTGCAATGGCGTCATGAAGAGTGACTGGTTACACAGGATGGAACTGAAGGGGTAAAGACATATCCAGAGGGATACGCTAGAGAGGACTCCTAAGATACCCAAGGCCTTGCTGTTGTCAAGTTCAGGCTGTTTTTCTCTAGTAAGGCATGAACATTATGCAGGGGGCAGGGGATTCCTGGAGAAATGTTATCCTCTTTTATTTGCCTCAAGTACTTGCCAGTGAGCTGTAGGTTTTAAGGAAATTTAATTGTACCTGCCATTTCCTTCTTACCTTTGTTTCCATATCACTATGGAGGGGTGATGTTGGGGCTCCAGGAAACTGAGTCTACAGGTTTCTGGAGATTAAGCTACTAATAAGATTTCCTTTCTCTTATAATTTACCAAGACATTTGTAAACTGATGGAGACTCAGGTCCTGCATGACTGTTATTTCTATCAGTTAGCCATTTGTTTTCTTTCCTTTCTGTGTCCTTGGGCATCCCACAGAGCCTGAGGAATACCACACTTCTCCCACCCTGGGGGTGGGGGGAGTGCTAGCTTGTATTTTACCCTCAGCCTTCCCCATGATCCCTCATCCGAAGGACTCTTGCCATATTCTTGCCAGGAAGAATGAAAACATAGTAGAAAGAATAAATATATGGATAATTTTCCAACTGAGTTTTCTAAGTGATGTGTGATGGTTAGATCCAAAATGACAATCTTGTCTGGGGTTTTAAATAGATGGAGAGGGAATACTGAGACACAGTATATAAATGGGAGTGGTTAAAGGCGCGTAAAAAGAGATCGGGATTCTAATTGGCAAATGTCAACGCTGGCAGACTATTGTTTTAATACAACCCAGGATTTGTTTTAATCAGACATGGCAAGACACACAGACATGAACATAGCTGTCATGAAAGAATACGTTTTTATGCTTACAGATCCCTAGAAACAGGATGTTTGGCACATCATGCAGGGCTACATGGGGAAGCACCATGGTTGGTCAGGAGGCAGGGGAAATGAGGCCCAGAGTCTTCATTGTAGTTTCTGTGGGACATTTAAGGCAAAGCAGTATAGAGGACCATGGCTGTGGCTAGTTTGAATAACTTCCGTGAGCTCTAGGGTGTAGGGGCTGTTTTGAGCTGTCTGCTATCTTACCCTAGGGTGGTTAGGACAGGTGGATAGTAGTTCAGAGCATAGAGGTGTGAGAGCTAGATAAAGCAGGTGATGGGGTGGAGGGTTGGCTCTGGATTGATTGGTTTGCATATGAAAGGCACATTTGCATGTAAGTCATTTACTTTCTCTAGGAATTAGCAACTCTAGGGGGCAGTCCTCCAGATCAGCAAGACCCTAAGATGTCAAAGGATCAAACACAGAAACTAGAAAACTAAAAAATATGGGTACTACAACTTTGGTTATACGTGTGTGTGTGAATATATAATACATATTATATATTATGCGTTACATATGTTACACATGTATTGATGAGGGAGCATAAGACAAAGTGACACGCCACAAACATCCTCCCGCCAACCAGATGGGGTCTGTGTGGTATTTCCCAGGCATTCCTGGCTGCCCAAGGACAAAGAGGTAAACAAATGGCTAATTGATAGAGACCATAGTCCCTCAGGACCGAAATTTCCATCACCACTCCATAGTGATGTGGAAAAGGAAGACAGAAGGAAATGGCACATGTCCTGATAACCCGCAGCCCATTGACAGGTACTGGAGACCGCAGGGCAGAGTAAACATTAATGCTTTGCTAGAGGGAAAACCAATGTTAGCTTAACAATAGCTAGGCCTCCAAGTATTCCTGGAGTCTTCTTTAGCATATGAAAATCTCACTGAAACTTCCCCTGGACGTTACCTCCCCCAACCCCATAGTATGTAGCCAGTTTCTCCTCATGGGTCCTGTCCTCGTGCTTCAATAAAATCACCTTTTTGTGCCAAAGACATCTTCAATGTTGCAGGGTGACGTCAAAAAGACCACCAATGCCAAATAGAAGTGGGGCATCATTTTATTTATGGCCACATGCTTTTATTTTCGGCTGGGCCAAACCTGACCTCCCTGGTGTTAAGGAGCAGAGAATGGCCCCGAACAAAGGCAGCAATGAGATTATATGAACAGAGTACGTCATTATTTAGTTTACCAATTACATTCACAGCATTCCTTGGTAGTCAATTACATTTTAATACACAGACGTTAGTTTGGGCAGGAACCTATCATTTTAAACGTTCTTTGCCCCTTAAAAATGACCAATCATAGTTAGACACCTAAGATACCAGGAGAGACAGTGGCTAGGTGACTTTCACCTGTGGACTTTGCTTCAGCCAGGTCTTAGTAGAGGGGTGGGGTTACTTAACAGTGTAAGGACACAGGTCTGAATTCGACTTCTCAGAATCATTAGACAGTAGAAGGGCACACACTGCCCAAGGCAGGAGGGACCACCCTTGTAACACCCAATCAGGAAAGGCCAGCTAACACCCTTAACATTTCTAAGGGCGGGCCTAAAAGGCTAGTGACGCCCTATGTGAGGGTCCTGGGTCCACTCTGTAATTGGTTAACACTCTAAATGTTGTGATTGGGTCCCACCAAAAGTAACAAATACTCTAGACAAGGTGAATGGTTAAACCTGCTGTCAATTATATTGTATAATAATAATTGGATCACTGTACCTATGTCACAATTTCCTGTAACTCCCCCTTCCCAAACTCATAAAAGCCCTACCCCGCCTTTGTTCGGGGCTTTCAGTACAGATCCACTGCATTGGTGAAGTCTGTGAGGCTGAGCCCGAGCCCGAAATAAAGCTCTTTGCTATTACATGCGTGACTCAGTCTCCCTGGCAGTCTCTGGTCTTGGGCATAACAACAGAATCTTGAAAAACAAATTAAACTTTAGGCTACAACGTTCGGTACATTCGAGTTACATTCTTAGGGTCTTTCTAGATTGCCCAATCTTTAATCATTTACCAGAATGGATGTTTAAACTGAACTTATATACAGTAAGCTCTCTGATATCTTATAAGTTGACCTGTTACATTCCATAAGTTGACCTATAACATTCAAGTATTCTTTCTTGGTCATTGGCTCTGGACCCCACAAACCCTACTATCACTGCCCAAAAAACTCATCATATATAATCGAATAACTAGAGCAAGAACTACAAAAGGGTCTGGTACAGGAAGATTTTCTCAAAATCATTGTAAGATACAAAAATCTAATTTTAAACTTTTTTCAAGTTACCAAATGTAAGACAGGAAAAAAAGCAGAGAAGTAAAAAATAAAAATGGAGGGAGCAAAAAGGAAAACAAAAATGGGAAGAAACTTCCATTTTCAGATCCCATATGCAGATTGCTTAGATGTCATCATTTCCAGGCTTACAAACAAACAAACAAACAAAAGTCAGCACACCAAAAATCAAAGAACTGAAGTCATAAGGAAAACTAATACCTTGAAATCTGGGGAGACAGGTCCATCTAGAGTCACAGATAGGATTAGCCCAATAGGAGGTAAGTCACTTTGGTAGCAGAGACAGCAAACTTGATAGACAAAGACTTAAAGGCAATTGTTTTAAATGTACTCAAAGAACTAAAGGAAGCCATAAAGAGCTAATGGAATCCAGGGGAGCAATGTACAAATAAATAGAAAATATCAATAAAGAGACAAAGTATAAACAGGAACCAAACAAAAATTCTTGAACTGAAAAGTATAATTACTGATATGAAGAACTCACAAGAGGGTTTCAAGAGCAGCTTTTGAGCAGACAGAAAAATGAATCCCCAGACTCGAAGATAAGTCCTTTTAGATCTCCCAGCCTAGAAGATGGCAACTCAGGGAGACCCTGAACTCATCTCCTCCACAGACATACCGATTTACAGAGAAATTTCTCCTGAAGAACTGAGGGCTGACCAAACAGTTTCTGCACAGCAAAAAACAAAGAGAAAGGCAAGAAAAATGGACACAGTAACATAGGAAACCCCGCCCCAGATGCAGTAAACTGCAGTGGGAAGGGACAGTACTGAGGAACCACAAGCAGATTTGTCTGCCCTGGATCACAGAACAAGAAAAAACCTCAGTTAAAAAGAGCAATTAGAATATAGAGGAACTAGCTGCAAACTGTGGAAGAGCTGCAAGAACTCTCTCTGGGTCAGAAGGACTGGTGAATACCATTTTTGTTATCAGCATGGAGCCTCATGAGGGGCTCACTCCCATGAACTGTGAGATCATGACCTGAGCTGAAATCAAGAGTTGGATGCTTAACTGACTGAACCACCCAGGTGCCCCAAAAGGTCTGCATTCTAAAAACTACAAAACACTGATGCAAGAAATTGAAGGAGATACAAACAAATGGAAAGGTATTCCATGCTCAGGGATTGGAAGAATTAATGTTGTTTAAGTGTCCATACTACCCAAAGTAATCTATGGATTCAATGCAAACCCTATCAAAATACCAAAAACATTTTTTACAGAAATATAACCAACAACATTAAAATTTGTATGAAACCACAAAAGAGCCTGAATACTCAAAGCAATCTTGAGAGAGAAGAAAAAACTGGAGGTATCACAATTCCAGATTCCAAGATACATTACAAAGCTTTTGTAATCAAAACAGTATGGTACTGGTACAAAATAAACACAGAGATCAATGGAAAGGAATAGAGAGAGAGCTCAGAAATAACCCCATGCATATATGGTCAGTTAATCTATGACAAAGGAGGCAAGGATATAAAATGGGGAAAAGACAGTTTCTTCAAGAAATGGTGTTGGGAAAACTGGACAACTACATTCACAAAAAGAAACTGGACAACTTTCTCACACTGTAAACAAAAATAAACTAAAAATGGATTAAAGAGCTAAATATGAGGCCTGAAGCCATAAAAATTCTAGAATAAAACATAGGCAGTAATTTTTTTTATCACTGACTATAGAAATATTTCTTTAGATGTCTCCTCAGGCAAGGGAAACAGAAAACAAATATTGGGACTGTAAAAAAAAAAAAAAACGTTTGCACAGTGAAGGAAACCATGAATAAAATGAACAAGCAATCTACTGAATAGAAGAAGATATTAGCAAATGTTGTATTTGATAAGGAGTTAATACCCAAAATATAAAAAGAACTTACACAGTTCAACATTAAAAACAAACAGAAAAACCAAACAATCCAACTAAAAAATGGGCAGAGTACATAAACAATTTTCCCAAAGAAGACTTACAGATGGCCAACAGATACATGAAAAGATGCTTAACATCACTAATCATCAGAGAAATGAAAATAAAAACCACAATGAGATATCACTTTACACTTAGCAGAATGGCCAAAATAAAACAGACAAGAAATAGCAAGCTTTGGCAGGAATGTAGAGAAAAAGGAACCCTTATGCACTGTTGGTGTGAATGTAAATTGGTGCAAACACTGTGCAAACAGTATGGAGTTGCCTCAAGAAACTTCAAAATACTATATTACCCATTAATTCTGCTACTGGTATTAACCCAAGGAAAACAAAAACACTAATTTTGAAAGATATATGCACCCCAATGTTCACTGCAGCATGACTCACAACATCTACGATATGGAAGCAACCCAAGTGTCCCTAAGTGATAGATGAAGATAAAGAAGAGGTGGCGTATATACACAGTGGAATACTACTCAACTATAAAAAAGAATGAGATCTCATTTGTAATACTGTAGATGGATGTAGAGGATATTATGTTAAGTGAAGTAAGTCAGATAGTGAAAGACAAATTCTATATTATTTCACTTACATGTGAAACCTAAAAAGTGAAACAAATTAATAAACAAAAACCAAACAATTATTTTAAGTTTCATTACAAGGTAGTGACCTTTAGATGCCTGGAAAATCAAATTACACTGAACACATGGTAGAGAAATAAAATACTATGCAAATTATATTTTCCATAGCATGAAACGATAGCGTCCATAAAATACTAACAAGAACTGACAAATGTACCTGGATTTCTTCACCCACAAATGAATATGTTGCTGAAATATTAAAAAAATAGTCCCAGTGTGAGAAGCAGAAAAGGAAAAATAATGAAGAAAAATGAACAGAACCTAAGAGATGGTGATTTGAGACATCATCAAATATACCAACATACAAATAATAGAAGCTTTAGAGGGAGAAAAGAGAGGAAAGGGGCAGGAAGAACATTTGGAGAAATGTGGACTGAAATCTTCACAACTTGATAAAAATATATCAGTCTACATATTCAGGAACCTGGACAAATTACAGAAGGATGAATGCAAAGCCCACCATGCTTAGACACATTGTAATCAAACAGTTGAAAGACAAAGACAGGAAGACACTATTCCCAAACCACGTGACAGGCTTCTCATATAGACAGAGTTTTCTCATCAGAAACCATGGAGGCCAGAAGGGAATGAGAGGACACTGTTGATGTGCTGAAAGGAAAAATACCCCCAAAACTAAGAATCCTCTGTCAGAATGGTCTTTTAAAAATGAAGGAGAAACTAAGACATTCTTGGAAAAACAAAAGGAAATTGCTATTGGACCGGCCCTATGAGAAATGCTGAAAAAAAAAGAAAGGAACCATATAGTAACTTGAAGTCTTACAAAGAAATAACGAAATCTAGTAAAGGTAACTACATAATTAAATATAAAAGTTAGTATTCTTGTATTTTCATTTTGTAACTACTCTTATTTACCATGACTTTTTTTTTAATTTTGAGAGAGAGAATGCAAGCAGGGGAGAGGGGCAGAGGGGCAGAGGGGCAGAGGGAGAGGGAGAGAGAGAGAGAGAGAGAGAATCAATCGTAAACAATCTCCACACTCAGTGCGGAGCCCGTTATGGGGAGGGGAGGTGCTTCTTGCTCTTACGACCCTGAGATCATAATCTGAGCTACAAACCAAGAGTTGGTCACTTAATTGACTGAGCCACCCAGGCATCCCTCCATATGATTTTAAAAATAAATGTAAAACCAATCATTATATAAGTGGAACCTGAGAATCTGCCTTTCTATCAAGTTCCCAGGGGATGCTGGGGCCCTGGCCCAGGGACCACACTGTGAGAACAGCTCCTCTATAGGATCCTTCTTTGGCAGAATGCAAGTGGGCTTTAGTTCAGATCAGTGATTCACCTTTCAACTCCAGAACTCGGTATCTGTGTAACTATAATCATCCCAGACACCCATCCTAGATGCAAACCTGGCAAAAAACAAAAACAAAAACAAAAACAAAAACCCCCCCACATCACATTCGCCTTCAATTTAGGATTGGTCACCATACGGCTCTTATTTCCTCTTCTCAGATGTTATTGCTAATTAATAGTTAAATTATAACTTGTTAATGCTCATTAACTGCATATGGCAGTGTAGCATTTTTGTTTTCACCACAAACAGTTCTTTTGCCCCCCTTTAAATCCTTGTAATGCTACTCCCATGCCATGTCTTTTTTTTCTTTTTTTTAATGTTTATTTATTTTTGAGAGAGAGAGACAGAGTGTTAGTGGGCGAGGAACAGAGAGACAGGGAGACGCCGAATCTGAAGCAGGCTCCAGGCTCTGAGCCGTCAGCACAGAGCTGAACGCGGGGCTGGAACCCACCAGCTGTGAGATCATGATCAGAGCGGAAGTTGCAGCTTAATCCACTGAGCCACCCAGGGGCCCCTCACCCCATGTCCTTACCAGTTCACCTCTAAAGTACAAGTAGTGGGGTAGCTGGCATGAAGAAAGGCAAGCTTTCCTGCTCTTGTGAAACGATCCCTTTCCTGTAAAGCTTGTTGTTTCTCTTCTTCCTCAGGGGCACTGAGGCCTCACAACGGGGGCTGCTGTTTTACTTTGTAATAATTTATTGCAGCTTTTCTGGTCACTACACTGTTGCTAACTCCACCACTCACTCTTGACACTTTCCACCCACTCTCGTTAATTTCCTCTCTTACCTGAGAAATAGGTATGTCGTATCAAGAATATTTACTGACCTAAACTCTACATGTTGCAAGTCCTTCTTCTGGAAATTGCAGAGTTGTTGCTGAGTGTTTTATTAAAGGAGAACATTCCTTTTGTTTAGTGAATACTCGGCTTGTACTACGAACAGACTGACTGCAAAGTGACTTCGGTGCTATCCATTTACACTTGTGCATGGCCATTTTCTGCTTTTAAATCGAATGCTGTCTGCTATATATTGCATCATCTAGCAAACGGGTAATATATACACCAAATAATGGCTATGAGTAGCATCTATGCTGAGTGCCTTACACAGTGTACATACTTAATACTCACAATTACCCTATCAGGTAGGTACTAATACTGTCTATTTTACATATGAAAAATTAAGGTGTAGAAAGATTACGTAGCCAACATCACACAACTAAACAGTAGAGGAACGTTTAAAACCCAATGAAAACTTGGATACATTTTACTGCAGAACACTCAACTGCTTCCCATTTATTTACTGGCCTGGTTATCACCAAACTCACACAGTATGTTAAAGCTGCCTTTTCTTTCCTTTTTGTTTTTTGATCTCTCTGTTTAGGGAAAGGACTTTCACACTTACAAAGTTGTGGAAGGGAGACACAATTTGGCTCTCCTAGGACTGTTAACATTCTACCCCCCTCCTTTTCTCTGGTATTCTCTGAAGGTTTCATTTGGCCATGACAACAGAATTGCCAGTTTCAATTTTTCTGCCTTCAAAATGTCTTTCAGTCTCTGTGGACCAATGGCCTTTGATTTTCCACTCTTGGAAGTTTCTGTCAGGTAAGCCTGTGCTCTGCTGCATTTCTACAGGGAGAAGAGAGGAAATCTACCCTGATTTTTCAGAAGGGACTTTCATGAGTTTCAAATCCAAGTTGAAGTTAGTCGTTTTTCCTTGGCAAAATTCCATGTTAGTGGGAGGCAGGTATAGGAGGAAGCAGCCGGGGCCTCCCATTTTCATTGTTTGTTCTGTTCCCAGAGATCCAGTTTCATGTTTTGAAAACTTTAGCAGTAAAATCAAATTTACCAGGAAAGACAACACCCTGAAAATAAATGAGCCAGGGGAAAGCAGATAGCTTTCTTTGTGATGGGGTTTTACCAACTTTTCTTGATTATGTTTGATGTCAACTTTTAAAAGCCACCATAGACTGCTGTGTTTATTTTCTAAGTTTCCATTTCTAACATATGACCCTCATTTGGGTGAAAAAACCAAAAATCATTTCTTGTTCCTTGGAGCAAACTCCTCTCTACTACTATAGAAGTAAGGAAAAAAGGGCTATGTTCATGATCAAAACTGAGAACATGCATGAAAAAATGCTGTTTGGTATAAGATTGTATTCCCCAACTTGTTAACTCTTTATTTTAAAACACATAGAAAAAGGTACAAAATATAAACCTTTGTATTAATGAACTATCACACAGGAAACATCTGTGTGCTCACTGAGACAGCACAGCCAACCACCCTTATGTCCCTCCTACTTGCCATCTTTTCCTTCGTTCCCAAAGGTAATCAATATCCTGACTCTGCCAATATAATAGTTTTGGTTTTGAACCATATATACATTGTATTTTACAATATGTGTTTTTTGTTGTCTGATTTCTTTCACTCGATAGCATATTTGTGAGATACGTTGTATGTTGCAGTAATTCATTCATTTTTAGTACCACATAAGATTTGTTGATGATTACACATACTTTGCTTATTAAACCTAACATTGAATGATATTAGGGTTGTTTCCCATTCAAGACTCATACAAGGGGCGCCTGGGTGGCTCAGTCGGTTAAGCGTCCGGCTTCAGTTCAGGTCATGATCGCACGTTCGTGTGTTCGAGCCCCGCATCAGGCTCTGTGCTGACGGCTCGGAGCCTGGAGCCTGCTTCAGATTCTGTGTCTCCTCTCTCTCTGCCCCTCCCCGCTCATGCTCTGCCTCTCTCTGTCTCAAAAATAAATAAAGCACTAAAAAAAAAAAAAGAAAAAAAAACTCATACAATATTCCTAGACAGGTTTTCATGTTCATACATGTGCATTACTGTAGGACATGTGCCATAAGAGGAATGGCTGGGTTACAGAGAATCTGTGCATACGACTTTATTAAACAAGGCACAACTTTTCCAAAATGGCCAGACCAATTTATACTGCCCCCAGTAGGGCATGAAGGGTCCTGTTATTCTATATATTTGCCAACACTTAGTATTTTTGTTCCCAGATGTTTGAAGAGATCCTTCCCTTTAATGCCAAGCTGACATTTATTGAGGCTCCATTTTGTATAACTGTAGGAAGATCAGTGTTTTTATCAGTTCTCCCCAATAATTTCAGAAACTCTCCAGAGAATGCTCACATGTCCTATGGTTGTCAACATGGCCAATATCTATTTTCTTTTAGACCATCCCTTCACTCCCTGCAGCTCATGTCTTGCCATCATATGTCCTCAAGGCCCTTTTGAGGAAATAGTGAAAAACATCATTCCAGTGGGGAACTTGGTGAGACCCTTACAAGAAAGAGGTTTAGGGGATAAGAAATGAGTGATGGATTCTAAAAGGTGTGCTACTCATCCATATGAAAAAGTAACTGGGGTACAGGAGAGTGGAAACAATTTTAGGTTAACACTAGAGGTTTAAGACTCTTCCAGTTGGTTTTCCTGGGACCTCTGCCTTATAACATGATGCTTAGTTCCTTCAACTCAACTAGGCTTTCCTAGTTCTCCTCACTGGCAGGCATTCCTCTTGTCAATGTTGTCATTAAATTTGGTTAAGAGGAACTCCAGTCCTGGGCCTGGTACACCTGTTCTTGACATCCTCAGGCTGTACTTCATCCTGTAGGGCAAGGAGTACTCAAAATCAAGGAAGCACAAACTCCTTCTGTGACATGCTCCAGGTACATGGCACCTCAGAATCCCCTGTCCAAACACCCTAAAGCCCACTTTTAAAAAAATGTGTGTGCTTCATCACTGGGCCTTTCTGAGGCAGACATTACCTGGATGTAAAACCAAAGGTCAGGACAGTTGAGGAATGGACGATGTTTGGACATGAGAGCTGGGTTGGCCCCCGGCATGTGTACAAGTCCCCTCATCCTTCTAAATTGAACTGAGGGTAAGGAGAGAGAAGGAACTATTGGGAAGCAAGAGCTGGACCAGTTCCCTCTTCTGTGCACTATATGGTAGTGTAGAACTCCGAGGAGTTTGAGAATTTTGAATTCAAATCTGGCCTTCCAAGTTGTTAGGAAAGCATATTTATCAAGGTAGGAGGATAAAACATCTTTCATTTCATAGTTGTTCAAGAGATTTATCACAGCCCTTAAGTATTTAGACACATGTGAGAGCCTACATTTATACCCAGGTTCTGGGTCCCACAAATGTTAGTGAGATCTTGCTTCTTATTTCAACCTCTACACCTCAGTTGCCTGCTCCAGCCTGATTATGGCTTCCAGCTCTGGAATCTTCCACCTAATGCCTACCTGATACTAATTAATTCCTGGTAATGTTCCCAAGCCCCTCTACTACTGATTTTGCTTCGTGACTCTTTCTAACATATATGGTGGCTGAAATTGTCACTCTGCACCTCAAGTTTCAAGTGTTCTGCCATGTATCTTCATTAATACTGAAGAATATCCTTTTCTCCCCCCACATCTAATCACCAAGAAAGTTTTTATAGGCTTTCTAATTAGTCAAAGAGACATCTACAAGATGAAGCACTGTTAGATCAGGAGCTATCCATCTCTTTAATGACTTGGATGGATCAAGAGAAAACAAACCCCATTATCACGAGCCTTTCCCAGATAACACGTCACAATAAATATTTTAAAGTTAAGTGCTCATCACTTGGTGCATCTGAAAGTTGGAATAAATCCCTGGGTTGATTTTCAGAAAGACTGAAGCTTCAGGGAAAATGTTGAACATTATATAAGAAAAATTTGGGCTCAACAATCTAATCTCAATGCAAATAAGTAATTGTTCACTAGGTCTGGGCACCTAAAATAATAGAAAATACAGAAGAAAGAATCATCAAGATGATTTAACATATATATTAATTTTCCCCTTTAAAATTTTGAAGCATTGTTGTAATACTTATGTATTAAGATTAAACTATTTTCATGTGAATCAGGATTTTCATGAGAGACCAGTGTTAAACACCTTGATTAGTTTCTCCACTGAGGAAGAGGAAAGTGGTCTGAATAGGTTAGGGGAAAAAAAGTGGAGAAGTGGATGTGGAATTTTTAAAGTTCCAGGAGTAGTCTGGGAAGGAAAAAATGGAAGTCAAGCTGGAGGGTAGATCAAGGACTGAGGATGAGTGGCAGCCAGCAAGAAATCCCCTGAGGCGGGAAGGAGGAGAATACCAGCAGTGCTGAGAGGGATCTGAGACTAAGATTTAACTGCATAATTTCTCTTATGCTTTGCAATATTATTCTCTTGTTCTCCCTTCTACAAACTTTTGAATAAAATATTCCTATAGAAAACTGTTTTGTGTAAGTAGTATTTGTAGACATCAAGAATGAGAAACCATGCTTATTTATATTAATATAAGATGAAAAGCAAATATTAATCATAAAAGAGAAACACAGGGGCACCTGGGTAGCACAGTCAGTTAAGACCTTGATTTTGGCTCAACTCACGATCTCAGAGTTGGTGGGATCGGGTGCCATGTCTGGCTCTGTGCTGACAGCATGGAGCCTGCTTGGGATTCTCTTTCTCTCTTTCTGTCCCTCTCCCACATGTGTATGCTCTCTTTCTCAAAATAAATAAATAAACTCAAAAAAAAGAGATAAACACAAATGAAAAGGAAAATTCTACACAGGCAAGAAATAAGATCTGACTTAGAGAAACATAATCTCCTTTAGAATCCCTGGAAACATCGGTGGCAATGCTCTGTTTTCCATCACTTGGGGGACAAGTGATTCTGCAAGGCTGGAGGATTTGGGGACATCATTTGATGGTACCTAGGCCATTCTTACAAATCAAGATTTTTACAGAGATAGTACATACAGAATTAATTAGAAATGATTAATTATTGAGTAAAGGATATGATGTATTTATATAGGTCTTAGTCAAAAGGTATTGCACATTTTCTCTGTTCTCAGCATCGCACCTGTGCTGTGAGAAACACAAAAGGTATGTCAGAGATGGTTCCTGCTGCACAGGAGGTAAAAATATCACAAAGTCACAGGAGGCATTAAGAGGACTGGGTGCTCAGGCGTGGGCTGTAAAGGTCATGGGAGTTCAAAGGAAGGAAAGATCAGCTGAGATGCAAACATCCAGAGAGGATGAGCTGTAGCCCAGGGGGGGCTAGGCCCAAACAGGGGTGTGGGGGGAGGTGTGGGTTTCCGGGTTGAGGGAACAGCCCCGCATAGGCACAGATGCAGGAATTCAGAATGGCAAGGAGTACCACCTGCACTACAAAATGAATGAGTTGACCTGAATAGACAGTTCTTCCCCCAAGGGGGCAGTTCTGAGATGCTCTTGCCTGTGGGGAAAGAGAAGATAATGGAGAACGGTGAGAGACCAGGCTGGGGGGACGATGTAAATTATTGAGCCATGTGAAGGAAATGTAATCAGTGGTATTTTACTTTAAGTAAACTCTATGCCCAACATGGGGCTTGAACTCATGATCCTGAGATCAAGAGTCACGGTCTTCAAACTGAGCCGGCCCGGTACCCCAGTAAATGGGATTTTAGAAATATTCACCTGACAGCAGGCTATAGGGTGGCCACAGACATGAGAAACCAGAGGTAGGAAGGAAACCGTGGACCCAGTTGGACATGAGCAACATGTGACCAGACAAGATTGTGAGATCACAGTGTAGCCAAAGGATCTTGAGATTTTTTTCACATTGTCAACCTACCTCGATTTTAAAGCCTTCCCCACATAAAAACACACTGTTTGATCCAGCTCTAGTTTAAACTATTTCAGTCTGAGAGAAGTCTCCATCCAACTTTGTAAGAAACCTCTTTCAAGAAATTCACTTCCCATTTTTGATAACTTTCAGGCTTTCTCCTAGGCTTGAAAAAGACGACCTATTTCCTACAGGACTCATGTATTATATGCCTTTTATGGGAAAAGTGAAGATTAAGATTACTACTTTATCGTTGTGGTTTCTACAGTCACAGAGTGTATGAGGTGAGGACAATGTGTGACGTCCTGATGCACACAGGCTCTTGCTGGTGGCCGGGTTGGTGACAGCTGCGGTGGGTTTGCAGTGTTATTGAAAGTTTGATGAATGAATACAAAATGTGTAACTGGCATTGTCCAAGTGATTGTGACCTAATTTATGCTCCAACTGTGAAACTCAAATAAACCAATAAATCCAGGCCAATGGCAAGGAAATCCCAGACGTTGGACCACTCTGCAAACCAAGTACACAGGCTTCAGTGAATTTACGATCTCTCTGTCTCTGACTCCTTTCTCCCATTTTGGAGATTAGTTCCTCTCTTTAATTCTATCCTGCAAAATGTGCAAGCTAAAACTGCCTCACAAACCTTCTTTGTCATTAATCCTCAGATTAATTTCAGCATTTGAAAATGCTAAGATGCCGGAACTTTAAAAAAAAATACGACTTTGCTGTCTGTTTTATTAATCACTAGTATCTTTGTCTCCAGAGATAAGTGCAACATTAATCAGAAATTCAGGGAAGCATTTTCCATGTTGATTTAAGTGGGTTTCTGGGGTCACTTACAAGAAAGCATAAAACATTCGCTTATTATTTGGTATATACTAGGTTGCTAAAAGGTTATTTCTCATTTTCTGATTTTATAATTTAAGCTATAGTTTTAGTCCTTCATTACAGAGGGATTAGGAAACACAGAAGCTTCTCATTAATAGAAAAAATAGGCTTTACTTACATTTACATGAAATCGCTTTAAAAATGCAAATAGTACAAGGTAAAGGAAAATTTCAAAGTGTATCAAGTGGACCAAAGCCTCACAGAATATCTAACAAATCAAGGAAGAAAAACATCATGGAGATATTAGCTATAGACTTCTGTTTTTAAGTTTAACAAAGCTAAGTCTCAGGATGCTAGATTTTTACCTTTGGCTGTCAAATCTGTAACTTGGGTGTCCCTCCTGATGAATTACCGAAAGCAGTGGGGTATCCAATAGATGAGGTTGTTGGAGTAAAGATAATTTAACAAGGATAACGGCACAAAAATTGTTAAGCACTTGGCACTAACTACCAGTAGAATTTCTGCCTCATTTCTAATGAAGACTACAGAGGGAGGGTTGTTTATCTCTAGGCATAAATGTAATTTAAAGTTAATGGAAATAGTTTTAGGTTCTGCCTAGAAAAATTTGATGACTTTTCATTTTGTCCAACTTCAGTTCCGGCACTGTCTTTCTCATGAGCCTGCCTGAACCTTCATTGGGAGAGTCTTCCGTCTTACTGTCCAGAAAACCACATGGCTCAGAGGGGTGACAGGAATCACAGATAAGTGCCTTACCCATGGTTTTATGCCAGACCCCGAGACATTGCCTCTGCAGGCTTTATTTATATTTTTATTTATTTTTTTCTTTCCTTATAGAAAATATGATTGATTGTCAAATTGGCTACCATACAGTGTGTACAGTGCACTTCTGCAGACTTTAAGTCATTGTTCAGATCAATTAGGATTTCAGAGTGTCACGTTCAGAGATGTTTCCCACAAGTCCATGTTCCTGGAAATACCTATCACACCACCTGTGGTTGGTGCTAAACAAAGACCTGTGAGGTGAAGTGGTCAGTGTAGGCTTTTATGTCTATTTGGCCTTGGATCTTTTTGTTTATTTTTGATTTTTGTTTTTCTGTATACATAGGAGAAAGGGACTGCAATAAGTGATTCAAACAATGTACACAATGACAAAATCGTCTACTGGGTAAACCTTCAACGCCAAAGTCATCTTTGGCTGCAGTACAGAATCGTTAGGGATTTTGAGGGACTATTCATCTTGCCAATGACCCAAGTGATTCACAATTAGATTCTTTCTCTGTGTGATTAAAAAAAATTTTTTTATGTTTTTTGAATTTATTTTTGAGAGACAGAGAAAGCGCGAGCAGGGGAGGGTCAGAGAGAGAGGGAGGTACAGAATCCGAAGCAGGTTCCAGGCTCTGAGCAAGCTGTCAGCACAGAGCCCGACGCAGGGCTCAAACCCACGAACAGGGAGATCATGACCTGAGCCGAAGTCGGACACTTAACTGACTGAGCCCCCGGGCAACCCTCTGTCTGTGTGATTTTAATCTTGACTTATTTGCCTACCTATGGGAAAAGAAAAACAGGTCATGTTATAGGTTGTTTACAAACCCAGAGACTCATATACTTCAATTCTTTCTGTATTGGTGAAGATATTTATTCTGCTGCATTGGATGCTTTCAAAAAGTTTAAAGAAAGACAAAACATTTGAAACAGGAGAGACAGAATAACATAGCAGACGAGAGTCAGAAAACTTAGGCCCAAATATGGCCTTGTTGTAGGACAATAGGTAAATTACTTACCTTCCCTATGGCCTGAGTGTCTCATATGAAAACGGGGATGATAATATTACTTAGCTCAGAGGATATTGTGAGGTTTGAATAAGATAACGTAAAACACCCAGCGTAGGGTACATAATAAAGTGTATATAAGTATCAGCCATTGGTATCAAGCTTTTTAAAAATGTATGTTTATTTATTTTTGAGAGAGAGAGAAGAGAGTGAGAGAGAAGCAGAGAGAGAGGGAGAGATAGAATCCCAAGCAGGCTACACGATGTCAGCACAGAGCCCGATGCGGGGCTCCATCTCATGAACTTCACAGTTCATGACCTGAGCTGAAATTAACAGTCAGATGCTCAATCAACTGAAACACCCAGGAGCCCCTGTTGAGCTTTATAGTACGGTGGGTGCTGGGGAGAATAATTCACTTACCAAATTATACAAAAGAGGTAAATGCCAATAACACTTGTAAAGAAAAAAATATTTTACAAATCTATAATCACTGAACTGTTCTAAAATTTAGGAGTCTTGATGGCATATTTAATTGGAGGAACAAACATTCCAGGTAGAGTTGCAATAGCCAATACCTTAGAACAGTGTTTTTCAACTTTGGTTCATGTTAGAATCACCTAGGGGAGTCTGTTAGCTTCATACTGCAGCCCAGGCTTCTGTATTTTTGAGAAAATCCCTAGATGATTCTGATGTGAAATGAAAATAGAAAGACAGAGAATGAAAGGGAAGACAAGATCTGGGTCTCGAGTGAAAATGGAGTTGGATAAACTGCTCAGGCATTTGGAATCACAGGGAATTTCACTCAGCTTACCAAGCCACAAGCTAGAATAATCCATTCAAGTCAGATCAATCCATCACTTTGTACTGTATGTTTCTGTTTGGGGTTCACATTTAAAAGGTTTTTATTGTCAAATCTACTATAATCTTTTGCTTTGACATAGGGTGAGAGGTTTCTATAAAGGAAAGCCCTAGGCAGGAACTCTTTCCTCACAATGAGTGTTAGTTTTAAAACTATTAACACATCCCATTTTCTTATGGTTAGATGCCATATAGAAATACACACACACACACACACACACACATTCTGAGTCTTTTGGCAGTAGATGTTTCAAAATACAATGTTTCAAACAAACAATCAAGATAAGCCTGAAATATAGTCTATCCCTAGATCCTAACATCTTTTTTTAAACCACTCTCATAGGATGAGGCAGAGACAAAACCGGGAAAAGATTTAGCTTGGTGAGTGCACGTAAATTAAAACTTTCACAAAGTTTGGAAGCCTGATCTGGATTTCTGAACCTTTACAAGTGAAATGGAGGAGATTAAAATAACTTGTCTCATTTCTTAGGATCAGGCCCCATCCCAAAGGCAAAGTGAGTTTTCTGGAAAACGTGGTCAAAACTAAAGTTACTTCATCAGAAGAGTCTTTGAAAATAGTGGAGAAAACCTGACACCAGGCATATTCACTTTCTGTTTATTTGAAAGAGTGGGTCAGAGTACAGAAAGACTTGAAAGAGAGGATGTTGTATCTTTTGAAATTTGGTCTTATCAAACTCCCATAACGGAGCTAGTTCACTTCTCTAACCAACGAAACCAGTATAGGTGTCCCCCCCGCCTCCTTATCCGCAGGGGATGCATTTCAAGAATCTCCCACCGCAGCCAGTAGACGCTTGAAACCGTTGATACGACCAAACCCTACATATGTTATTTTTTTCCTATATGTGTATCTATGATAAAATTTAATTTATATATTAGGCATAGTTAGAGATGAACAATAATAACTAATAATAAAGTAGAACAATTATCATATACTATAATAACAGTTCTGTGAGTATGGTCTCTCTAAGTATCTAATGCACTGAACTCACCCTTCTTCTTGGGATGATATGGGATGATAAAATGCCTACGTGACAAGAGGAAGTGAGGTGCATAACAGAGGCACTCTGACATAGTGTTAGGCTGCCCCTGACCTTCTGAGGCGATGTCAGGAAGAGGATTATCTGTTTCTAGACTGCAAGTGACCATAGATGGGTAACTGAAACTACAGAAAGCAATACCACAGGTAAGGGAGTTCTACAGCATCATATTTTTAATAAGCTTTTGTTTCCTCTGCAATTTGTGATATGATTTTGAATTCTTATATATATTAAGCTGCACTGGAAATTTAAATTATTATCTTAAATTTATATGTGTTGGACTACTTTTGGACTACTTATTTTGTGACACTGGTTTATATCTTTACTTTTGCATTTGTATCAAGCCTGGTAATTGTATTTCTAAGATGTATTTTGGTATCTGACAAGATGACTTCCCTAACCTCCCTCTTCCTTTTCAAAATATACTTGGCTCTTTTACCTATTTATTAACCTAGTATTACTTAAAATGATCAGCAGCCTTTAAAAACCTGGTAAGATGCCTCCCACAAGTGACTTATAAATTATTTGAGAGATAATGAACATTTTCATTATTACGTGTTTCTACTCAAATCAATATTTAAGGTTTATGTGTTACAGAAAATGTTAACTAAACCACTCTGATTATTAGCCTATATATTTGCTTTTGGCATTATTTTTCTCATGGTTTAAAAAAATCTGCCTGAAATTAAAAAAAATAAATATGAAGAAACTAGAGCCCATGAGCAGAATTAAACACCCAATGGGAGAGTGTGTCCTCTATGGTAGAAACTTCTTACAGTGTGTCCTTCATAATAGAAACTAGCCTGGAGAATACATTAGCTATTTTACCCAAGTGGAAATGTATCCAACATACAGATGAAAGGTGCAGAAGGAAGTGGATCAGTTGAATCCAGAGAAAGCTGGGAAGCTCAATTAAGGAGAAAGCCTGCTTGTAAATCTTGCCACTCTCCAAAGAAACAAGGTTTTGCTATTGACAGTTGAAATAACTTATATGGACACATCAGGCCATTGAGAGGAAGTGACTAGCATACCTACCGCTAGGAGGTACCAAATAGGAAGTGAAAAATATTTTGGTTGCCTCCTCTTTCGGGAATAGCAGTATTTACCCTCATTCCTGTCCTGTCAGCATTCTGCTCACTGCTCAATCTTGGCCACAGCTTATATCATGTTCATTATTCTCCCTGTCTTCATTGAATTGAAATAAAGGTTTCCCTTGGCATACGAAGTTTAGAGCTATTTACTTTCTGAATGGCTTGAATCGACTGAACTTTGCCACTTGCTCAGTGCTTGGAGCTATATTGAGAAAGGTTTTTGACAGCCAGTGCAATTTTTCTCTCCTATAACATCCAGAAAAATCTATCAAAGGGAAACCTCAATTCAAACATAAGTTCCCTGTCACATACACATACACGTGCATGCACGCGTGCACGTGCACACACAATTGTAATTAACAGGCACTTGGTGAAGCCTTTGGTTCATTTGCTTTGTTTCATGTCATTATGTCAAATGAATTTACACATGGAATACACACTCCAGAAATAGTCCAATCCTGTACTGCCACTTATATTAGCTTCTGCAACAACTCCTTCCCCATCAAAAAACCCCACAAAAAACAAAAAACAAAGAAATATGATATCACCTTCCTCTTTGGCTTCACGGGACTAGCTGGCTGTGACCACTGGTGATGGATGCTTCTTGAGGCCCCGGCCCTGACAAGCATTTGGACTCTTTTTGGTCTGGTCTTTGAAAGTTTTCTTGTTTCACTAGCTTCTCAGTGTTACCAACCTCCTATGCTTTGCTCACGAGTGCAGTGGAAATGTCACACTACTCTTCCCCTTGGCTAAATGTTTTCCTGAGGCCATGCGTGATAAGGCTAAGGATCAATACCATCAAATAGCCATTGTTTTACCTTTAAAGATCAAGGGATGGTAACAAAAATTAGAAATTTAGGGATCTTGTGATAACCACAATGAATGCCTACTAGTTTCTTAAGCCTCTGCCCCCCCTTCCCCTAAGGACTTTGAATACTGACTCTCAGCACCAAATCTGTGCTATGGCTTTTTAATAGTTTCCTTAAAGATTCTGGGCCTGATTGTTTCCTCACCACCTCTTATCACTCAGCTTGTTGGTTTTTTTTTTTTTTTTTTTTTGAGGACCTACTCATTTTAAACAGCCTGCTGCTGCAAACCCATATTAAATAGTTTCTCTGTGGAAATAGCTTTTACCCTCCTCCAGGTACAAATAATGTCTGCTATTTGCGCTATTATCATCTTTAAATGAAAAAGTCCTGTGATTGAGATTTTTAAAGTATTCTCCAAGTAACAATAAAGCAAGTCCAGGAGGAATGTGGTACATCTGAAAGAATAAAGAACATGGACTTGGACTTAAGTTCCATCTTTACTCCTTACTGGGCCAGTGTCCTGGGGGAGCTTCTGTCCTCTCTCAAATCCTGCGTCTCTGTGGCTGTAAAATGGGATGATAATAATACCTACCTCAATTAAAAAAAATACAAAATGGTTCACTCAAAAGTGTTTTAAAAAGTGTAAAACATCAGAGGTTGTTAATAACTTTTATGGAGCTTCTGTTCTTGCAGAGGAGTATGGAAACATATTGTGTTCTTGTTTGTTTGTTTTTGTTTTCCTGTTTTTTGCCATCTTCAGGGATTCTGCTTATGTCAGGCTGCCAGACCAGAGGTGTAACAGATCAACTGGTGTTTTTCCTCTTTCTTTAGCACGAACCTTGCCTAGCAAGAGTCTTGCCTAGCACATGGATAATTCAGCCACATAATGTCTGCTTATTAATGCTTCATCACATCTTCATTCATTATGTTCTCAAACTCATCTCTAATTTTGTTTGCTTTGTATTTGTGTCTTGCTATTTTTTTATGAAGGTTGAAAGAAATTTAATTTAAAATTATGAAAAAATAATCAGCTTTAGATTTCATGTATTTTATTGTTTTCAGTTTTCTAGTTTTTCAACTTTACATTTTAATTTATTTTTCTGTTTTTTTTTTAATTTACATCCAAGTTAGTTAACATATAGTGTAAGAATGATTTCAGGAAGAGAATTTAGTGATTCATCACTTACATACAACACCCAGTGCTCAACCCAACAAGTGTCCTTCTTAATGCCTCTTGCCCGTTTAGCCCATCCCTCCCACTCAAACCCCCTCCGGCAACCCTCAGTTTGTTCTCTGTATTTAAGAGTCTCTATGGTTTGTCTCCCTCTCTGTTTTTAAATTATTTTTGCTTTCCTTCATTTACATTCATCTTTTTGGATCTTAAATTCCACATATGATTTAAGTCATGGTATTTGTCTTTCTCAAATTGACTTTATTTCACTTAGCATAATACACTCCAGTTCCATCCACATTCTTGCAAATGGCAAGATTTCCTTCATTTTCATTGCTCATTAATATATATATATGTGTATATACGTATATATGTATATATGTATATGTGTATATATACCACAACTTCTTTATCCGTTCATCAGTCGATAGACATTTTGGCTCATTCATACTTCAGCTCTTGTTGATAATCCTACCATAAATATTGGGGTGCCTGTGCCCCTTCAAAACAGCATTCTGGTATCCTTTGGATAAATACCTAGTAGTACAACTGGTTCTTTTTAGGGTAGTTCTATTTTTAATTTTTTGAGGAAGCTCCATACTGTTTTCCAGAGGGGCTGTACTGGCTTGCATTCCCACCAGTAGTGCAAAATAGATCCTCTTTCTCCACATCCTCACCAACATCTGCTGTTGCCTTAATTGTTAATGTTAGCCATTCTGACATGTGTGAGGTGGTATCTCATTGTGGTTTTGATTTGTATTTCCCTGATGATGAATGATTTTGAGCAATTTTTCATGTGTTTGTTAGCCATTTGGATGTCTTTTTTTGGGAAACTACTCATGTCTTTTGCCCATTTCTTCACTGGATTATTTGTTTTTGGGTGCTGAGTTTGATAAGTTCTTTATAGATTTTGGATATGAGCCCTTTATTGGATATGTCATTTGCAAATATCTTCTCCCATTCCATCAGTTGCCCTTTAGTTTTGTTGATTGTTTCCTTTGCTGTGCAAATTTTTATATTGATGGGGTTCCACTGGTTCATTTTTGTTTTTGTTTCCCTTACCTCTGGAGACATGTCAATTAAGAAGTTCCTATGGCCAAGGTCAAAGAGGTTGTTGCCTGTTTTCTTCTCCAGGACCTTGATGGCTTCCTGTCTCATGTTTAGGTCTTTCAATCATTTTGAGTTTACTTTTGTGTATGGTATAAGAAAGTGGTTCAGACTGTTTCTCCTGCATGTCACTGTCCAGGTTTCCCAACACCATTTGCTGAACAGACTCTTTTTTTCGATTGGATATTATTTCCTGCTTTGTCAAAAATTAGTTGGCCATGTTTGTGGCTCCATTTCTGCGTTTTCTATTCTGTTTCACTGATCTATGTGTCTGTTTTTGTGTCAGTACCATCCTTTCTTGATGATTACAGCTTTGTAACACAGTTTGAAGTCTGGAATTGTGATGCCTCCAGCTTTGGCTTTCTTTTTCAGGATTGCTTTGGCTATTCATGGTATTTTCTGGTTCCATACAAATTTTAGGATGTTTGTTTTAGTTATGTGAAGAATGATGGTGTTATTTTGATAGGGATTTCTTTGACTACGTAGATTGCTTTGGGTAGTATCGACATGTTAACAATATTTATTCTTCCAATTCATGAGCATGAAATGTTTTTCGATTTTTGTGTCTTCTTCAAATTCTTTCATAAGCTTTCTATAGTTTTCAGTGTATAGATTTTTCACCTCCTTGTTTAGGTTTATTCCTAGGTACTCTGTGGGTTGTAAGAAGTCAGTTTCTGAACTCATAAGTTGAGAAAAAGTTTCCTTGTGAGGTAAGGCAGGTTTGCAAGGCCTCCCACCGTTAGATGGTGACTGACGTCTACACCCACTCAACCCCCACTCAATTTCTGCTTGGGCACCAACCCCCAAGGTGCCTCACTGACTGATATCAGGAGTGACTTGCCTTCTCATGTAAAAAATATGTGAATTGAATCTTATAAAAAAACTTATTATAGTAGGTTCTTCTTTTGTGATTATAGGAGCAAATATTACATTTCCTGAGGAACTTGTTTTTCTTCCCCTCAAGAAAACAGGTTATTGAACCTTGCTGACAAAAGAACTAACTCTTGCCTTTGCTATGCTAAAAACATTGCCTTGTATTTGAATGTTAAAGATACCTTCCTTCCCCATGTGATAAGCATTGAGTCACCTACTTCAATCACTACTGATAAAAATTATCCATGAGTTTTCTACCAATCTATGTTCTGGGAAATTTTTATATACCAAAGAATCTGTCATCAGAAATCATTGTCTAAAGCAACTGCCACTTCTGTTTTGTATCCCATACATTTTTTCAATAAATAAAGCTGACTCGGTCAGTGCAGAGATGCCTTCCTGGTGATCAGGAAGAAGCTGAGGCTCTCTTGTTCCCTTTCACCGACACTGTCTATCCTTCAGGGAGTCCTGGACCTGCTGGAGCTGGACCCTGGCAGTGGATTTTGGTGCATCTGTGAATGGGATCTATTCCTTGATTTATCTTTCTGCTGCTTCATTACTGGGCTATAGGAATGCAACCAATTTCTGTACATTGATTTTATGCCCTAAAATGTTGATGAACTTATGGATCAATTCTAGCAGGGTTCTTCTTTTTTATGGAATAGTTTGGATTTTTTATATAGAGTATCATGTCATCTAGGAAGAGTGAAGGTTGACTTCCTCCTTCCAATTTGGATCTTTTATTTATTTATTTTTGTTTTGTTTTGGTTTTTCTGACTGCTGAGGCTCACACTTCCAACATTCAACAATGTTGAGTAACTGTGATGAGAGTGGATATTCTTGTCGTGTTCCTGACCTTAGGGGGAAAGCTCTCAGTTTTTCCCCATTGAGGATAATATTAGCAGTGGGACTTTCATATATAGCTTTTATGATCTTGAGGTATGATCCTTCAATTCCTACTTTCTTGAGAGTTTTTATCAAGAAAGGATGCTGTATTTTGTCAAATGCTTTCTCTGCATCTACTGGTCTTGTGGTTCTTATCCTTTCTTTTATTAATATGATGTATCACATTTATTGATTGATTTGTGGATATTGAACCAGCCCTGCATTCCAGGAATCAATCCCACTTGATTGTGGTGAATAATTCTTTTAATCCATTGTTGGAGCTGGTTTGATGGTATCTTGTTGAGGATTTTTGCATCCATGTTCATCAGGGACATTGGTCTGTAGTTCTCCTGTTAGTGGGGTCTTTGGCTTTGGAATCAAGGTTATGTTGGCCTTGTAGAATGAGTTTGGAAGTTTTCCTTCCATTTTTACTTTTGGAACAGCTTTAAAAAAACAGGTTTTAACTCTTCTTTAAATGTTTGGTAGAATTCGCTTGGAAAGCCATTCAGCCCCAGACTCTAGAGATTTTTGATTACTGATTCAATTTCCTTACTGGTAATGGGGTCTGTTCAAATTTTCTATCTCTTCCTGTTTTAGAGCTTATATGCTTCTAGGAATTTGTCCATTTCTTCCAGATTTCCCAATTTATTGGCATTTAATTGCTCATAATATTCACTTATTATTGTTTGTATTTCGGCAGTGTTGGTGGTGATCTCTCCTCTTTTACTCTTGATTCTATTTATTTGGGTCTTTTCCTTTTCTATTTGATCAATCTGGCTAAGGGTTTATCAGTTTTGCTAATTCTTTCAAAGAACCCTCTCCTTGTTTCATTGATCTGTTCTATTAGTTTTTTGGTTTTCTTTTTAATTTGGTATCTTTGATCTCTGCTCTATTCTTTATTATTTCCCATCTTCTGCTGGTTTTGGGCTTTCCTTATTGTTCTTTTTCCAGCTCTTTAAGGTGTAAGATTAGATGTGCATTTGAGACCTATCTTTCTTCTTTAGGAAGGACTGGATTGCTAAATACTTCCCTCTTATGACTGCCTTTGCTGCATCCTAGAGCTTTTGGGCTCTTGTGTTTTCTTTTTCATTGGCTTCCATGTTCTTTTTGATTTCCTCTTTAATTTCTTGGTTAACCCATTCATTCTTTAGTAGGGTGTTCTTTAATCTTCAAGTATTCATTGTCTTTCCAAATTTTTTCTTATGGTTGATTCTGAGTTTCATAGTGCTATGGTCTGAAAATATGCAAGGTATGATCTTGATCTTTTTGTACATTTAAGGGCTGATTTGTGTCCCAGTATATGATCTATTCTGGAGGATGTTCCATGTGCACGTGAGAAGAATGTGTATTCCTCTGCTTTACAATGAAATGTTCTGACTATATCTGTTAAGTCCATCTGGTCCAGTGTGTCATTCAAAGCCATTGTTTCCAGGCTGATTTTCTGCTTAGATGATCTGTCCATTGCTGTAAGTGGGGTTAAGTCCCCTACTCTTATGGTATTATCAATGAGTTTCTTTATGTTTGTGATTAACTAATTTATATATTAATTATTAATTTATTATATATGCTTTCATGTTGAGGGTATAAATATTTACAACTGTTAGATCTTCTTGGTGGACAGAGCCCTTAATTATGATATAATGCCCTTCTTAATCCCTTGTTACTGTTTTGTCTTAAAATTTAGTTTGTCTAAGTATGGCTACACCAGCTTTCTTTCAGCAATCATTAGCATGATAATTGGTTCTCCATTTCCTTACTTTCAGTCTGTAGGTGTCTTTAGATCTCAGATGGGTCTGTTGTAAGCACCATATAGGTGGTCTTATTTTCTTATCCATTCTGATACCCTATGTCTTTTGATTGGAGCATTTAGTTCATTGACATTTCGAGTGAGTACTGAAAGATATGAATTTCGTGCCATTGTGTTGCCCATAGAGTTGGAGTTTCTGGTGGTGTTCTCTGGATCTTTCTAGTCTTTGTTGCTTTTGGTCTTTTTTGTTTTGTTTCCTCTTTTCTCCACTGAAAGAGTCCCCCTTAAAATTTATTGCAGGGCTGGTTTAGCAGTCAGGAACTCCTTCAATTTTGTTGGCCTGGAAAACACTTTATCTCTCCTTCTATTTTGAATGACAGCCTTGCTGGATGAAGAATTCTTGGCTGCATATTTTTTCTGATTCAGGACATTGAATGTATCTTGCCACCCCTTTCTGGCCTGCCAAGTTTCTGTGGATAGGTCTGCTACATACCTGATCTGTCTTCTAAGATTTTTTTTCCCTTGCTGCCTTCATAATTCTCTCCTTGTCTGTGTATTTTATGAATTTGACTATAATATGCTTTGGTGATATTCTGCTTTGTTGAATCTAATGGGAGTTCTCTGTGCTTCTTGGATTTGGATATCTGTGTCCTTCCTCATATTAGGAAAGTTTTCCAATATAATTTGCTCCCATAAACCTGCACCTTTTTCTTTCCCTTGATCTTTGGGGACTTCTATGATTCAGATGTTATTCCTTTTTAATAAGTCATTAATTCTCAAAGTCTTGCCATGCCTTAGTTACCCTCTCTTTCCCTGCTTCATTATTCTCCATAATTTTGTCATTTATATTGCTGGTGTGCCTCTCTGCTTTGTCCATTCTTGCTGCTGTGGCATCCATTTGAGTTTATATCTCAGTTATAGCATTTTTAATATCATCCTGATTAGATTTGACTTCTTCCATCTCCACAGGAATGGATTCTGTGCTTTTATTCAACCCCAGCTCCTATTCTTATTATTGTGACTCTAAATTCTAGTTCAGACATCTTGCTTATATCTGTGTTAAGACTCTGGCTGTCATTTATTCCAGTTCTTTCTTTTGGGGTGAATTCCTTAGTTTTGTCATTTTGGAGGATAAACAATTTTTTTTAATTTAAATTAAAAAATAAAAATACAGAAAATAAAATAAAGGTAGCTAGATCCTAGGTGTGTTTTGGTTTGCTGATCAAAAGGTGCTTGATAGAATAGAGAAAACAGGGAAGGAAGAGAGAGAAAAGAAAAAAGATACTAAAAATTAAAAATTAATAAAAATGTATATAATAAAATAGAATTAAATGAAATTAAGTTATATAGAATAAAAAATTCACAAAAAAGTAAAAAAGTTAAAAAGAAAGGAAATAAAAATAAAATTTTCTCTTTCTATATTTAATAAAAGAAAAGAAAGGAGGGGGGAAGAAAAAAAACAATTTAAACAAAGACAGGAGCAAAAAAATAAATAAATAGATGAACCAGCAAACAGAATAAAACTCGAATGAAGTTACATGCAGTTTCTCCTAAAATTCAAACTATGAAGCACTATAGTCCATATACTAAGCAGGTAGAGGCTTGCACTTGTCTTCTGGGGGATGTGCTTGTAAAGTGCAGTTGGTCAGGGATTGGTGTCATGCCTCCTTTCTCCACTAGGTGACACTTCTTAGCTTACTGTGGTGGATCAGTGTGGCACACATGTGTATGTCCATGTTTGCACTTGCAGGAGAGGTGGAAATGGCTTCACCCAGCTTCCTAGTCTGTGGCACAGGAACTTTGGCTCTCACTGACGCACAATCAAGCATCCCTCCTTTGTCTTAGGTTTCTGTCCTGTCAATGCCTCTACCCTGTCCATGTCCAAGCCATCAGCCTGCCAGGTGGCACCTCTTTCCAGAGTTTTACTTCAGACGGGGCTGTGTTTCAAAACCCCTCACTTCAGAGAACCCTGTGGCTTGGACCCATGCCAAGTCCCTGGGGAAGGGTCTCACTGAAACGTGACCAGGTGCAGGCTTGCCCCAGAAAATGTTCATGAGATCATGCAGTGACAGAGGTTCAGAAATTATAGCAAATCACAACACATAGCTGGTGCCAGGTTTCACCGCACTGTGGCATCTTTGTCCCAATACCAGCAAATGTGGCTGCTCTCCGGGGTCCTCTTGCACCTTTGCCTGTGGGAAGGCCATATGAGCTCTACCAAATGCTCTCCAAGACGGGAAACTGCTTCTCCCCATGTGGCACATGGACCTGTCAGACCCTGCTTCCTGCTCCTGAGGATTCACCGTTTTTCCTCCCCAGAGGAAGGAAATGAGCTCCAGAACTTCTGACTCTGAACTCCACTGTTTATTGAATCCTGGTGGTATTCAACCCCTCTCCTTTCTTCCTGTCAGGGGATTTGGGAAACAGATATCTTGCTCAGGCTCCTGTGAATGTTTTCACTCTTTTTCATTCTCTCCAGCTACTTTCAGGGGAGGGTCTTTTCTGCACTCTCCTGGTGCACTGCACTCTTTTCTCCTTTTCTCTGTCCTCTCTCCACAAAAACAGCTCCTTCCCCTCCATGGCTTTTCTCTCTCCCAGTTCACCTCTCTGCACTGAATACCTACTGAGTTCTGTGCCTCAAGTTATGCAGATTGTTGTGTTACTCCTCAGATCAACTTCCTGGGTGTGCAGAATAGTTTGGTGCTGTTCTAGCTGCATTTCAGGGACAAGACAAGCAGAGAACCTCCATGCTGCCCCGCCATCTTGCCTCACCTCCTTTTGTTTTTTGTCTTTTACTTGAGATGAATGTTTAATTAATTTTCCTGCAAAGTCATATAGTCTTTCCCCTACTAACAAATCATCTTCAGTTCATAATATATGCAGAACATTTATATTTGCTAATAATTGTTATTTCTTGATAGACACATAAGATTTACACAAGAAGTAACATTTCTATTGTCTTATGAGAGATTTATGTCTATAATGATCTCTGGCAAGGGCATTACCTAAATCTGCACCCTGTGCAATACTTTTCATAGCCTTTTCTAGGGGAAGAAGGAGAATATAGAAAATCTTGAGAAACCACATCTCTCACCCTTCTCTTTCTGTGTTAAGTTCATTCTTCACTGTGAATTGCATTTGCTAGCCCAGCAATGCCATGAAATGGCAAATCAAGCTCAAATACACATTTCCATTAAAAAATGAAAAATATGGTAATTCTCATTGTTTATTAGTGGGAAAATGTGATGGTAGCCTGTTGTTAGCAAATTTGGGTTAAATGTACAATGACTTTGTTATCACCAGATGAAAATGTTAATTCATTTGGGTGAATTTGTACCAATACCTCTTAATTAATAAGGTGTAAAACATGCCTGCTTCTGTCAACTCTACCATCATAAGAAAGCTCTGCTCCATTAATCCAGAGATATATGGATCTTTATGTGTACTGCAGCATTCTTTACAATAGTCAAGATATGGGAGCAGTCCAAGTGCTCACTGATGGCTGAAGAGATACAGAAATGATACACACACACACACACACACAATGGAATATTACTTAGTCATAAAAAGAATGAAATCTTGCTATTCACAACAGTATGGATGTACCTAGAGGGCATTATGCTTAAGTGAAATAAGCCAAACAAAGATAAATGCCATTTGATTTCACTTATATGTGAAATCTAAAAAACAAACAAGTAAACAAAAACCCCATAAACAGACTTATAAATACAGAGAACAAACTGGGGTTTGCCAGAGAAGAAGGGGTTAAGAATGCGCCCCCCCCCCCCTTAGGCCAAACAGATGAAGGGGATTAAAAGGTACTAACTTCCAGTTATAAAATAAATGATTCATGAGGATGAAAAATATAGTCAATTAAAAAAGGATTAAAAAAATATCTCTGGTCCTCAAGGGAGCAGACATTTGAATTTCTGGGTGTGTTGCTTTGCCATTAGCATGTCATTTAATGACATCATAACATGCCTTGAGTCACAGCATGAATAGAACTTGCCCAATGTCTTACATTCTTGATTCCTTTTGCTAAGACAGCTTCTGGATATTAAGCTACATATACAAACAGAAAAGAAACGAGATAGCATTCCACCCTACTTTACCCAACATCCCGTCACAGTAGATACCCGGGAATAATTTTATGTCTAGTGCATTTTCTAACATTTTATAGTTGCCTCCCCTATCCACTACTCTAGATTCTGAACCTACAGTGTATTGAGATGCAGAGTTAAGAGATGTCTGTTTTGAAAAGGAGGGAAACTGCAAAGCAGAGGACCTCTCAATGAGTTCTTTCCATACTTTACTGCAGACATACTGAGACAGTTTTGGCATGCTCAAATAGCTCTTATTTTTAGAACTTGGACTACTGTAAACACTTTTTCCCTCTGGGCAGCATTCTGCATTTGCGTCAGGAGTAGTTGGTTCCTCTCTACCAAGGAGAACATTCTACAGCTGTTATTCCCCAGGAGCACTACTTTTGGGGTGACTTCTGAGGGGCATACACAGGCCCTCCAGACCCAAAACATTTCTCCCACTGACCTGAAAATATGCCTGGAGACTTGAACTGAATGAAGGCCTTTTGGTAGCCAAAAAGGGTAACAAATTAGTTAGCTAGAATTAGCTAGCTGGAATTAATGTATCATTCCTTGCTCCCTGGCAGAGGAAATGAGACCCAGAATAGAAATACTTCCAGGGCAGAAGAAGCTGGAGATATCTGGATCTTGGAGCAACTTGAGGTCAGGCCTGAAAGCTGATTAAGCAATGAGTTACTAATCAAGTGCTGCCCATCTATTGAGTGCCAGGCACTGTTCTGGGTGATGGTGTTACAGGGTGAAATGCCATCAGGGGCCACCATGGTGTCTTTCGCTGACAGAGAAGAAGGACAGGGTCAGCCAGCCACTCTGAAAAGTATGTGGGTTGAGTATGTGGGTGAGTATCCTGTGTCTGTGTCTACATGGCCAGGCAGGCCTTGAACAATTACCTCTTTCAATCAGCACATGGTTTCTGGCTCTTGAACCACCAGCACCCTTCCCAGAAGTCCCTCTCTGTACTTGGCTAGCTCACGCTCCCTTAACCAGAAACACCTGTGGCATATTTGAAGTGGAGCTTTCTTCCATAGTGCTGGGTTATTCACAGCAAAGTCAGCTTGAAACCAATCTTTCAGAAATACGTTCTAGACTGCTCACCAGAAGAGGTGCTAATTCTCCCCTAACTTTCAGAAAACAAAGCATTATGATTTCACCTGATTTAAAAATAAATTCTAATGAAATACCCCATGCAAATGTGAAGTACCTAAAATGCACTCCATGCTATCTTTGATTTGGAAAGGGAGAACTCACTTTCCCTTTTGTTCTTTAAAATTTATGTCACTATTACAGAGGGAAAATGAGAGGACATGAAGGACAGAAATTGAATTACGATCCAGTGCAGCACAGTTCCTTTTCCAGAAAGTCAAATAGCATTTGCCTTTGAGCTGATGAGCCTCCTTTGGGATCCTTATAAAGACTATTCCCCCTTATCTTCTTGTATTGTCCAAATTAAATTGTCATCATTTAAGGAACTCTAGTTGTTTTCCTTTTATGCAGGCTATGCTATACTAGTAATCAGAGTCTCTGAGAAATAAGTAGGACACATGCATATATTTCAAAGTAGGATTTGGTGCTCAGAGAGAAGCACTGTGGAAATTATGAGAGAAACAAAATTCAGGCATTTGATAATGGTAGTAAAAACCAGATACTACCAAAAGCAGGACATGAGGCATTGGGTGGAGAAATTAGCAGGCCATTGATGACTTAGTCCTACTTGTAATAAAAGTATTTATTTCTTTATAGGATCTTCAGAGCTCTCAGTACTCTTTACACTAATTTTAATTATCTTCTGATTGCAACTGGTATTTTTAAAAATGAATATAGAAGGGGCTTGGCTCATTGTATGCTAGGGCTATGAGTGATAAAACACCCTAAAGTTCAGTTTCTGTCCTCACCTCATTTAAAACTAAACTCATTTCTAGCCTGGCCTACAATATCAGATCATGGACAGCATATGTATCCTAAGATAGAGTTTTTATTTACCACTGGCTAAGGTGTATCACAGAGAAACAGGTCTGGACACTAGTTAAAGGTGGTAAAGACAGATTTTATTCAGTATTATTATAGTAAGGGAGAGAGACTACCATAAACCTGAGCTCATCTCCAAACACAGCAAAAACATCTGGGAATTTATAGCCAACTAGCAGAGTGAGGGGGGCAGTAGGTAGAAAATTACTATGAGGGGACATCAAGAGTAAGGAGATTCTTGCTAAACCGGTCTAACAAAATTCTTGCTAAAGGCAGGCCAAGGATTTAGACATCAGGGGTGAGGATGAGGAACTTGATCAGATACCAAAAATTGAGGCACTCTTCCTAAACCAACTTTGTAAGATTCTTGCTAAAACTAGGGTTGGCAGGCCAAGAACAGAGCACAAGGATGAGACCTACTTGAAAAAAGGGCTCAGAGGAGCCTGTCTAAAGTTTGATCAAGGTGAATCTTTGTTAGGTGGCAAATAAAATAAATATTAGCCCACTCGAATCAATTGAGAGTGGTTGGCTGGCAACTCTTTAGAAGCATGTCGGTTTTTTCTCTGGGTTTGCAGTCAATTAGAGGTTCCCAGCCCTAGCGCAGCAGGGAGCGTGCATATCAAACATGTCATGTGGCCAGGCTTCTGCTTCAAAAGAACACGAAATCCCTTCATTCTGCTCAAAGGCTGGTTCTTCTAGTCCAGTGGCTCTCTAACTTGAGTGAATATCAGAAATCACCTCAAAGCTTACTACAACCCAGATGGCTGGGTCTGCCCCAGAGCTTCTGGTTCAGGGGGTGTGGGATGTGGCCCAGGGTTCTGCATTTCTCATTAGTTCTAGGTGAAGATGATGTTGCTCTGGAGAATAGAGGCTCTTAAAACCATTGCCCTAGGTACCTTTCTACCTCACCACCTGGGAATCAGCCCACAGGCATCCATCTCTCTCAACATATAACCACCCCCACTCAGTAATTCCCAGATGACAGGAAGCAGGTGTGTGTGGGCACAGGCATGGTAAGGTCGGGGGTAAGTAACTGGTAACAGCAGACTTTGCCAAGAAACTGCCCACTCCCGTTACTGTACAGAAATCAATGAGTGGAGCAGAAGTGGGTGGAAAGCTCTATGGAGCTCAGGTGAGACCATGCACCAATACCTCTTGAACTATTTTGGAGGAGTGAGGTAGATATTTTAAAATTAGAAAATAAATAACAAAATGTGTGCCAGATCAAAGCAGATGTTTCAGTCACATGTTTCTTGCATGGAGTCAGCTGGCTCTTCTAGCCTGTAGGACTAGATCTTCCAGAGTATCAGTTCTCTTAAAAAGAAGAGGGGTTTGGAGTCAGCCCTGTGACTGCTCAAATGGGAATTTTCCTGACCTCCTCCATCACATGCACCCTTTGGGCCCTCTAAGATGTGAATGGTCAGTTATTAGTCACAGAAATAACAGGGGGATGGACTCAAGCTGTCTCAGTCAATCCCTCTGCTGCATTTGAGGGTTGTCTTTTACTTTATTTTTTTTTTAAACTTTATTTATTTTGGGAGAGAGTGGGAGTGGGAGAGGGGCTGAAAGAGAGGGAGAGAGAAAATCCCCAGTAAGAGGGGAGGCCCCATGCTGTCAGCACAGAGGCCAACGTGGGGCTCAGTCTCATGAACATGAGATCATGACCTGAGCCGAAACCAAGAGTCAGGCATTCAACTGACTGAGGCACCCAATTGCCCCCATTTGTGAGATTTTAAAACTCATTTTGTTAACACTTGTATTTTCTACCCTAGGGTAGATATTGAACTTATTGGTCTTAGGTAAAAATGCTTGTATTCTACTTATTATATTTGTTATTAGGTTTTCAAATTCTTGTCCTAAAGCAATTTCTACCTTATTTATTTAGCAACTAGATGCAAATACTAGATTTCACCTCATAACCTAAATGTTTATGGATTCATTCAATAAACCTTTATTATGATCCCACTATGTTCCGGATGCAGGGCCTTAGTCTCAAGAAACAAAAAGTCCCTGTGCTCACAAAAAACAGAATGACAGGAAGCGGTAAGTACTGTAAAGAAGAAAGTGAGGTAAACACTGAAGAAGAACAGAGGAAGTGATGTTTGAACAGACACCTGGACGATGTGAAAGAAAGACTAATGTGAAGAGTCCAGGCCATTTCCTTTGTTCCCTCTCCTTGCTTGAAGCTAAAGTTTATCAGTCCCAAGCATTCCAGGGTCTCAGCCTAGAGTTCCTGATCCCACATTCCCCCTCTCACTGCTTCACCTCTGTCTCCTGCGTTCTGTAGATGTGGCACTTGGGAGCTTTATGGTAATGGGACACAGCACCCCTCTGGGATCTACTCAATTTAAAATTCTAGTCTTTCTGTCACTTTGAATTTTAACAGATGTTTTCCTATTTTATCCAGAATTTCTAGGTATTTTGTATAGTGAGTTCTTTAAACAGTCCATGATATGGCTAGAAAAGGAATTCTATCTTAATCTTAACAGCCCTGTGGAATGTATATTTTATGCCTGTTTTACAGATGAAGTAACTGAAGCTTGGAGTTCAAGTGACAGTTTGCTCAAGATCACACAGCTAGTAAGGACTACAGTGGAACAAAACCCAAATCAGAGAGACACAGAAGACTGCCTTCATCCTCATCAAACGATATCACCTTTCTACACAACTACTAAATTTGGCCTCTTCACAAAGAAAATTTCATGGAATTCCAAGGGGATTTTACCTGCTTTGTACAACACTATGGTCCAGGAGAGAGACGGATATTGTCTCAGCAGAATGAAGAGCAAAAGCCTGGGAGTTACCCTCTTTGATTTCCCCCTCTTCTGAATGAAAAACACTCTTTGTTGCATACTTGGAGTAAGAAAATCAACTAACCTGACTGTATCTATTAAAACTTAACTCTAGAGCTCCATTAAGCTAGACACATACATCCATTACATTTGCCTAAGGACTTGAATTTATAAAGAGTTTTTAGTTTTTGGTACAGGAAGCCAGAAATAAGTCCAGCAAAACTGGCATTCTCTGAGGAGTTACCGCCTACTTGCTCTCCATCACTGGCTCCTGGAATCTTGACTACAGCAGTTGAGATAAATCTACCGAGCCCAGGTATCTATCCACAAATAAATGCATGTTGTAGGGATTGGCTGAGGGGATGCATGGGGAGAGTAATATCTTCATGGATTTCATGAAGACGGCCAAAGGATTGAGGCTGGATGTGTCACGCTGTGGAGTGAGAACTGAACAGTTTGCTCTGTAGGTAACCTGCATGTAGCTGTGCTCTACACAGTACACAGGATATATGGTGAGACCCACAGCAGCATGAAGAGGTGAAGTGAACAGGGATTGGAGTTGATGGCCTGGATTGCGACTTGGCCTTCACCTCTTACTAGCTCTGTGATCTTGAGCAAATCTCCAAAAGTGCTCATAGCCTCCAATTCATATCTAAAACAAAGATAATATGGATTTCTTAAGAGAGAATTATAGAAAACCCTGCATTTGTCTGCCGTCTCCCTCCCTGTAAAAATTGTATGTATCGGGTTCTTTCTTCCTGACAAACCGTCATGTTTCCTGTAAGAAGGTTCTGCTCCAATGCATAAAATATTTAGATAGTAACAGGATTAATGAGCAGTTTCAACTTGGGATCATACATGAGTTTTTTCCCCCAGTGATCTTTACCAACTGTGTTCTGTTGAACATCCTCTCCCACTGATACACTGCCTCAAGGGCATCTCTTCCAGATTTGATGGCTTTTCAGCATTACTTGCTTGTTCAAATTGTCTCATTCTGGATTCTATTTTAAGTTAGCTCCATTCGAATTTTATCCACATATGCTCTCAGGGTCAGCTTCACAGGCATGTGACCCCTGCATCATTCAGGGCCCATCTCCTGTCACGATCATGAAATTCCTAATACTTTTGAGCAAGGGGCCCAGTAGTTTCATTTTGCCTTGGGCTCAGAAATTATATCACCAGGCCTGCATATTCTACGCAAGGTCTTCTCATCCCCCTAGTGTTGGGTAGACTTGGGCCTCTGGGGTCTTAGGATGGGGGACTCAGTGTGTCTTCTCTCACCATTCCCTCTCCCCCTTCTCTGCCCTTACTCCTGGTGTTGAACCAGAGAGGAGCATGGGGAGCACAATCTTGTCATGGGATTGTGTCAAGATTCTGGTGCCCTCTCTTTTGATAATCAAATTGAACTGCTCCTGTCTTCTTGATGTGGTTGAGCGGGGGGGAGGTGGCCCCTCTGGACTGGCTCTGTCCCATCTGTTCCCAAGGTCTACTCTTCTTCTGGCTCCCTCGGCCCTTGCCTTGGTCTCCTATGCAGCACTCTGATGCTCATACTTCGGGTGATGTGTGCAGTCTAATTCTTAGTATCTAGCTTCTCTGAATTGTACCCCACAGGGTTCAATGCCTTCCTTCTCAGTGTGGCAGGATCTCAGTTAAAGTTCTTGCACTAGCTCACAGCTTACTGCCAAACAATTGGCCACTGGGCTGGCAGAGACCACAGACCAAGTGGGTAGGTGCTCAGGTGCTTTCTTGTCCTGCTCTCTGCTGCCCCCTGCCTCTCAGCCTTGATAGATGAGCAGACTTGGAACCCCTCTGAGGTGGCAGGGGCAGCCAGCCCAGTCTCCCTCACTGGCCTTAACTTCACTCAAGGGCTAAATTGTGCTGTGGGTCAAAATGAGTTTAATTGTCTGATAACCTTGGTAGCTTTAAATAAAAGTGAAAGCAACCCAGAATTCCAGTTATCTTGGAGCACTCTGCCCCTTTGCACTGACATTACTTAGACAAAGTAAACTTGACTCTGTGAAACCATTATATACATTAGGTTATATATAGGTATTTATACCAAGTATTTATCAGGTATTTGATACCAAGTCCCTCTGTTTAAATTGCTGGTGACACATTAAAGCAAGAGTAACTATAAGAAACGTCTAGTTCTGATCCAGAAGTTTGGTTTAAACTCCTCTGCTTCTTGGTTTCCCAGCCCTACTGACATTCTTGACGCCATCTGCCCTTTCTGTCTGGTGGCTGAGGCATATACTGAGATCCTTACCATTATCTGAAGAAAGACTCAGGCCTTTTCTATACACTTAAGCCAAAACTCACTGAAAGCACTGAGTCTCTCACTCTCTCTCTCTCTTTTAAACATATGCAATTTCTGTTCATGCTTGCATGAAATAGACTTTCGAGAATACTCTATGTTCTCACATAAGAAGCCAGTTTCTAGTCTCAAATAAAATGTGGTACTTGGTCATTAGTACACTATGCGAAAGGGCTGGTTCCGCATCCATTCTCTCTTGTGAGCCCTTCTCCAGAGAACCAAGCACCATGGTAAATTTAGGGCAGATCCTTATAGTACGTGTGTGTGTTCAAGTATGGTATTGTTTTGTATCCTTTTAAAATGTACATCGGTATCATAAAACTTGGCATCTGAGTCTATTATTTCCTTATTTCATTTACCATTTTGTTTTCAGGGCTTACCTGTGTTGACTAATATACTAATTAAGGACTACCTTATTATTTTGTGAACTCTATTTGCCACAATTTTTATTTGCCTCCCTTCATTCTGTCTTTTGTTGGAGTATTTGATCTTGATCCTCTTTTTATTCATCACTGATTTGGAAATAATATACTTTATTTCTATGTTAGTGATTATCCCTTAAATTTAACTGACATATTTTGCAAATGTCTGAAGATGTTCAGCACCTCAACCCACATCCTGAACCATAGAATATTTTAACCCCAACCCTCCCCTCCCTATCTTCTCGGTTTTGTTTTTCACAGGTATCTGGTTGTAACCTTCAATATCATGGCAGTTATTAGTACTGGGGCACCTGGGTGGCTCAGTCAGTTGAGCATCTGACTCTTGATTTCGGCTCAGGTCATGATACTGTGATTTGTGCGTTCGAGCCCCGTGTCGGGCTCTTTGCTGTTAGCACACAGCCTTTTTGGGATTTTCTCTTTTCCTCTCGCTGCCCCTCCCTGGCTTGCTCTCTCTCAAAATAAATAAATAAAATCTTTAAAAATTACTAGTATTAATAGTCAAAATTTACTTTGGATTATCAACAAATGTATCTTTTTTTGCTGTACATTTTTTCTTTATGTCCTTGGAGATTGAATATTCTTCTACATTAAGTTGAGCATTTTTAGTAAGCATCTGTGAGTAGTAAACTCTCTTAAACTTTTTATCTTCCAAAATATCTTTGTCTTTATTGTTTAATGATATTTAATTGCTGATAGAATCTTGGACAGGCATTTTTCACCAGAATTTTGAAATATTATTTTACTTTTCTGATAACCATGGGCTACTTTTAACAAATTACTGTTTGAAACATCAACTGATATTCCTTAGACATTGATCTTTTTCTTTATAATAGCATTGGTGATTTTGTCTTCGTCTTTCATGTTTTATAGTTATTGACTTAATCCTGCTCACTAAAGGCCTCTTTTTCTTCAGTTCAGGAAAAATTTCATCCATTATTCTTCACATATAACTTTCCCCCATTCTCTTCATTCCCCCCTTTCAAAAATCTTCCAAAACACATGTTAGAGCTTTCAATTTTTAGCCTCATGTGTTCTTAATTCACTTTCATTTTATCCTCTATGCTGCCTTTTAGTTGCTATTTTTACACTCTACAAATGTACTACTTTTCACTCTCTAAATCTATTTTTCTGTTCTTTGGGCTTTAGAGTGGCAATGGCCATCTATTTAATTTTAAGACTATCTTTTTTGTTCTGTCACAGGTTTGCTATTTTTTCCCCACTGTCAATATCATATATTTCATTTTTTATTTCTTAAAACATTTCAGATACGGTTATTTTAAATTCTCTTTGATATGGTTCTATTATCTTCAGTTCTTGGGAAGGCACATCTTCCGGCACTGCCTAATCTCCTGATTCCTTGTTTTGTTTTATGTCACTTTGAAAATTTTTATTAGAATTATTACAGTTTGCCCGTGCTGGGAGCCCAGGAGTTCTTGACAAGGTCTCTTTTATGTTAAGTTCTTAATTAGTGTCTCTCCACCGTGGAGGATCATGACTTTAGACTTCACATATATGTATGGTGCAGGAGTAGGGTTCAGATTTCTCATGAATGGCTCTTTCTCTCCCACCCACCAGAGGAGCAGGCCACCTTCCTTTGGCTTTCTCACTGGAGGCGCCTTTCATGGGTCCTGTCTTCAGGCCCACGTGTGGCATCCAAACTTGTCCCCACGAGTCTGGTCTTCCACACAGAACTGGTTCCTGGTAGCAATCTGGCTTCAGCTTTCACTCACAATTCTGACATGGAGTTTTCTGCCTGTTTCTTGGTTTTGAGCTGAGGTATGTATTAAACATTTAGAAATATTCTATTCAGCGTTTTTATGTGCTGGAGGTTAACAAGGTCTTTCCCTCTTCTGCATCAGCTTGGTCCACTTTATTGACCTTAAAGACACGAGGTCCTGAATCATTATCAATGTCATCCCTAAGGAGGTTTGCTTCATTTACTAGAAGATGCAAAAATCCTGCCAGTGGCTATAAATAAGCTATGCATGACTTTTCTTTCTATATGGTTTTCTTTGCTACTTTCTTCTTTTGTGTTTTGCCCACATCACCTCAACTGAGGGCCTTTTCTCATATATTTCTTTTGGTGGGGAGAATGATTTTCATTTCCAATGTGGGCTGGAGAGGATTCCCCACTGGGTCAAATACATTATCTTCCCTATTTAATATGCACATCTTTTCTGGTGGCAGCAGTTCAGAGTATTTAACCTTTAGCTCTTTCACTTCTAGTATTGGGTAGATGACACTTTCACCTACATTATCTCATTTGACCCTCTTAAAAATCCAGCATAGCTATTACTATCTTAGTTTTATATCTGGGAAAACTGGGCTTCAGGGGATAATTAACTTATCTAAGGCTAGTAACTAATGAAGCTTCCCTTCCTCCATTGTGAAGGAACCCTACCAGGAAACATGGCCCACCTGAGCCCCTTCCCTCTCCTACCATGGAATCTATAGGGCTGCTCTCAACCCAAGAGCCTATACTTATAAATGCTCTCAAAGAATCCTTGTATGATCTTGCCCTTTGTTTTGTATTTCAGAAGCAACGCCAGAATCCTGTGGAGATAATTATGATAATAGATAAAAAATGATTCTGAGAAATGCATTCATTTGCTCTCTGAAAAGATGTGTGTTGCAGTTCTAAACTTTTTGAATTTATTATCTGAAATTTCTAAACTGTATCTTTTGCACTGACTACTATAAAATTATAGAAACTGGCTTTGTAGACTCAATAGATTTACATGGAGATGTATCAGCTTGACATTATAGATCATGAAATACTACATATTTTAATCCCCCATTCAATTGGTATACTCATGTAAAATTCAGAAAATTGCTTTGGCTCTAATCTTCATAAAGAATATTTCACAATGCCTTTAAAAAAACAGAGCGCTAATGTTCTGTGCCTCAAGCCCCTCAGTTTACCTTGTTATCTTTGCTGTTCCTCCCCCTGCAATAAATGATCCCCGCAAATCACCCAGTGATATGTGCTTTCTCCCCTATCTTATTTAACTTGTGGAGTTGATGACAAAGGAGATTTTGACACCCCATATCTTTTTGGTGTGTCTTCAAGGTGCCTGACGAGACTGTGCCTCGGTCTTCTCCTGCCTTACCTTCTACAAGGAAAAGCACTTCATCCTTCCTGCATTTGTCCTATGGATTCAATATGTGAAAACTGATCAAAAGTAGAAATTGGCACTTTTCATAACATGTAGCAGCAGGGGTTTTACTTAAAGGAGACAGAAGAAAAGAACAGAAACACACAAATTGACAGCTAAACCCACAGGGTCTAGAAACTTCAAAGTTTCATCTCTAGAATCTTTGAAAAAGAGAAAGCCCATGCTCTGAAGATTTTCACCTCTGGGTATTAATGTATAAAGATATTTCTGACACCTCAGAAGCATCTGATGTTTCAGTTATGGGCAGGTTTCCTTATGTTCTGTTTTGCCTAATACTCTGTTCAATATCAGCCTGTATATCAGTGATTTCAGCCAGTGCTGCATTTTAACATTTTCCAGAGCTTAAATTGTTCATTGCTATAACTGAATGCTTGTTTCCAAATTCACTTATGAGAATTTATCCCTCAATGTGATGGCATTTGGAAGTGGGGACCTTTGAGACATGATTATGTCATGATGGTGAAGACCTCATGAATGGGATTCGTGCCCGTAAAACAAGAAGCCCCATAGAACTCCCTTGCCCCTTCTGAGAAACGATGTCATCTATGAAGCAGGAAGTAGGCTTTCAGTAGACTGATCCTCAGTAGACACCATAACCGCTGGCACCCTGATCAGGGGATTCCTAGCCTCCAGAACTGTGAGAAATAAATTTCTATCATTTGTAAGCCACCCAGTGTGGGTGGCTGCAAAGATTCAGCTGCTTGGCCATTTGCTAGCCGGAAATGTCACTCCCTGAGGGGAGTTACAAAAATAGGCAGGGGAGCGCCCCTCCTTGTCAGGAGAAGCCAGAAGAACAAAGATCAATCGCCTACAGGCAGGGTGGTATCAGCCCTTCAGTGCTGTACTAAAAACCTTAGTTTGGTTCCTCTTTTACTCCAGCCTTAATCCCTTAACCCTGTTTCCTAGCAACTGACCTCGGTCAGCTGCCTTGTTCTCCCGCCTTGAAACCTTTATAAGATAAGGTGTTTTCTCAATAAAGAAGAAGAGGCTTGATCAGAAAACGCTTGTCTTGCCTCACTCCCTGCATCTCCCTCCTGCCCTATTTCTCTCTCCCTCCCTCAGGAACGGACCCGCAAAGATTTACCGCCCCACCGGCTGGGGCAAGGGACCTGGACAAGTGACGCCCCAACGTGGGGCTCAGTGAGGGAACACGGCAACCCAGTTTATGGTATTTTTTATGGCAGCGCAAATGGACTACAGCACTCATCCTTCTACTCTGGGGAATTCTAATCCTACCACAACTAAAACTTGACTTCACCTAAAACCACTGATTAGGCGGAGAAAGGAAGTAGACGATGATCTTTAATTATTGCCTTGATACAGATGTTCAGTAACATCTGCCCACTCACTGTCCTGTAAATTGTTTTTAGGTTAGAAGGATATTTGAGAGTTACATTTATTTTGGTTAATAACGGTAAGTGTGTGTGTGTGTGTGTGTGTGTGTGTGTGTGTGTGTGTGTGTTTGTGTGTGTGTGTGTGTGTGTGTGTGTGTATTTTGCTGTACTCCATAACATCTTCTGTAAACTCCTTTCATTTCATCAGCTTCAGAATATCTGTTCTCAAGAAAGGAAATTTAAGGCACCTGATTTTTGTTCCACATATTGTCTTGCTGTTAATCTCTGGTACCTCTCCCTCTAAGTACTTACTAAAAACATCATGTAACATGTTTGGAAGAAGAATGTCAAAATCTGCACAGTATTGCTGAGAGAATAAAAAAAACTCTCCAGAGAAAACATCTGACATACACAAAAAACATCTTAAACCCCCATTCACAACAAGAAAAATAATCCCTTGATAGAAAGCTAGGAAACCACTGAAAAATAAATCATATTTTGGACTCTGCCCAAGACAAACTGAATCATAGAGATTTATTGTAAAGGCATTTTATGGTTCTACATTCAAATGGAAGAAATGACCAGGTTGGGAGTGTTTTTTATTTTTACAAATTAGTGAAGACATTCAGGAAGCAGTGGCTTATTCTAATTTTCTAGTTATTTTTTATGTATTTTTAATGGATTCTCAATATTTTGCATGACTTCTGGTGCTCCCGTCCAGCAGGATACACAGCACATAGGGCAGAATTCAAGCACCATATTGATAAACATCTGGCTTCAGGTGAGTGCGTCAGTGGCAGGGCCAGATCCTAAGTCTACAACCTTCAAATTATTATGGTTTGGTTGATTTACAACCAGAGAGCTTAGCTTTGCCATTTCCAGAGACAGACTGTTGATTTTTTAACTAATACCTCAATAATTAATCATGAAATAATTATTCCTGGAGCACTTTTAATTTATTTTGCACCATTTGGGAGCAAGTGGGAGTAACCTTTACCTATCTTTGCACAGCTGATACTAATCTGACTGGGAAGCTGCACTGTTTAGTATGTATTAGACACTAAGCAATAAGCAAGCCATGAAAGTCAGCATTATCAGTATAATTAATGTTTTAGAGGTATAGCTTTTTTTCAGGTTCACAGATGAGGAAGATCTAGAAAAACAAACTATTTGGGAAGGCTTCAATCACAAATGAGATTAAATGAGCCCGTGGGAAATGTGGATGCATTATTGGCAAAGAACATGTAAGATACATTGGGGCAAGATGTGTGGTATGTGGTAGCAAATCATAGGGCCGAATGGCCTACTTAGGGTAAGTTAGACCAGTAGAGAAGTGTAGGGCCATCCTATACCTCCATCCTCATAGACTACACAAATCTCCACACACCTTAAACTCCAGCCACTTTCCACCACTGGCCATGATCTGTACCCATACATTTGTTTATCTTTTCATTCAATCACCCGAGGAATACTTATGGAATGCTTACCTTCTGCTAGTATTGTACCAGTCACTTCAGGGTGCAAGGATGAAGAGGGATCTTTATAACATTGGTTACAAGCATTGGTTTTGTAGTCAAGTAGACTTGGTTAAGGTCTGGCTCTGCTAATTATAACCTGAACAAATTATTTAACCTCTCAAAGAATTCACTGAGTTGTCACTGAGTAAGAACACCTCATGGGGTTGTTATACTTAGTATGCTTCTGCTTGGCCTTCCTTCCTTCTTATCAAATTTCCTTCATAGACTCTGGACCAAGAGGCTGACATAGAGCTCCTGAATTTCCCTCTTCCCACAAGTTCCCACTGAAATGTGCACCTGAGGTGGAGCAATTCCCTCTCAGAGAAATCCAGAAAATAGTGGAGGGGCCCTTACACACCAGGTAAATGAAAAAATACCATGTAAGAATGGGTGGGAAAGGCTGAGACACATCCTTGCCATAAACGGCATCCGTGGCACAGCACTGTTCAATCAGAAGATAATGCTACACCTCAGCTTCTCTCGAAGGAACAAATGGTTTGCACTGCCCCAGCTTTTAAGGGTCCAAACCAAGAGATGGACCCCTTGAACATGTAGCTCTGAAAGCCAACGGAGCTTGTGTTTAGGAGTCCCACAGGACTACAGCAAACAAGGAAGCAGTTGTTAATGAGTGCATGAGCACTCACTGTAGCTATTCCTCAGAGCTTCAAACAGAGGGAAGAGGCAGAAAAGCTCATCTCCCCAGTCTTTTCCTAAAGGAGTTTTCATACATTACAAGAAACCACCCGGAGGCTGATTTTCTAATTAGTACTCACTTGTCTGCCCGCTAAAATCCTCCCTGGATCCCATCATTGTGGGTGGGTACTTCCCCCGCCTTCTCCCTCTGGCTCACTCCAATAATATAGCTATATCACCAGCAACTTTCTAGAATGAGCTTGTCAACATATCTGAAATCCCAGCTTTTGCATATGCCACTGAGGGACAGGCCCCTGGAATGCCTAGCTCTCTGATAGCCAAATGGGGCACACATTCATGAATTCTATAGGACTACAGCAAACAAAGAAACTCTATTAATGAGTGTACATGTGAGCACTTGCCATAGCTATTCCCCCAAAACTCAGAGGAGAAAGAGCAGGCAAAAACATTTGTATCTATTCCCTCCTGGAAGGAGTTTAATGCATACTTTCCCAGTGGCTGCCTGAAGGTCTGGCTTCTAATCAATCTGCATCTTGGTGCTGTGCTCTTCCATTTTGGGGTACTGGTGGGTCTTAGTACACCCTAAGAATGGGGAGCCGGTAAAACAGCAGCTTGGACCATCACAAAGGTTTGAGAGGGTACAAAGCTCAGGCTGGGCTGATTGACAAGATTCATCTCCAACATGAGACCTCTCTGTCAAGGCTGAGAGAGGTGGCTGTTTTATATAATGTACAAAAACCAATACAGAGATAAAGGAAAATAAAGAAATAGAGGAACATGTTCCAAGCAAGAGAAAAAAAGAAAGTCTCCAGAAATTGATCTTAATGAAATGGAGGTAAGTGATTTACTTGATAGAGAGCTCAAAAGAACAGTCGTAAAGATGCTCACTGGCATCAGGAGGACAATGCATGAACAAAGCAAGAATTTCAACAAAGAGATAAAAACATTAAAACGTACAAAATAGAAACCATAGAGCTGAAGAATATGGCTGAGCTGAAAAACACAAGCAAGTGGTTAAAAAAACTGACTATCATATCAAGTGGAAGAAAGATTCAGTAAATTTAAAGTGGAATTCATCCAATTAGAGAGAAAATAAGAAAAAAAAAAGAATGAAAACAGGAAGATAGCTTAAGGGACTTATGGGACCATCAAGCAGACCAATATACATATTATAGGGGTCCCAGGAGCAGAAGAGAGATATTATTATTCAAAATATTGCTTAAAAAAGTAATGTCTGAAGCATTCTCTAACCTGAGGAAAAAAACATACAACCAGATCCAGAAAGTAGAAGAGGAATAAAAGCACACACACACAAACACACATTATAATTGTCAAAAGCTAAGGATTAAGAGGTAATCTTAAAAGAAGCAAGAGAAGGAGCACCTCAGTGGCTCAGTCAGTTAGGCATCTGACTTTGGGTCAGGTCATGATCTCATGGTTTATGAGTTTGAGCCCCGCGTTAGGCTCTGTGCTGACAGCTCAGAGCCTGGAACCTGTTTCAGATTCTGTGTCTCCCTCTCTCTCTGCTCCTCCCCTGTGTGACCTCTCTCTCTCTCTCTCTCCCTCTCTCTCTCTCTCTATCAAATATAAATAAACATTTAAAAGAAAGAAGCAAGAGAAAAGCCATGTGGTATGTATAAAAGAAACTTATACCATCAGCAGATTTTTCAGAAGAAACTTTTTAGGCTGGAAGGGAGTATCATGATATATTCAAAGTACTAAAAGTAAAAACTACCAACCAGGATCTTCTGTCTGGAAAATGTGTCCTTCAGAATTGAAGGAGACATAGAATTTCTCAGCCAAACAAAAGTTGAAGGATTTCATCACTACTAAATTGGTCTCACAAGAAATGTGAAAGGGAGTTCTTCAATCTAAAAGAAAAGATGCTAATTAGTACCATAAGAACATATGAAAGTATTAAACTCACTGGTAAAGATAAATATATAGTTAAAATAAAAATATTCTAACATTATAATGGTGGTAGGAAAATCACTTATAACTCTAGTATTATGGTTAAGACAAAATATTATAAACAACTATAACTACAACAATCTGTTAATGGATACACAGTATGAAAACATGTAAATTGTAGGGCCCCTGGGTGGTTCAGTTGGGTAAGCATAACTCTTGATTTGGCTCAGGTCATAATCTTGAAGTTCATGAGATCAAGCCCCCATCAGGCTCTGCTCTGACAGTGCAGAGCCTGTTTGGGATTCTTGCTCTTTCTTTCTCTCTGCCCCTTCCCTGCTCACACAGGGTCCCCCATACCCTGTTTCTCTCCAAATAAATATATTTTTTTAAATGTGTAAACTGTAACACCAAAAAACAAAACATACAATGTGGAAGGTGATGTAGAAATGGAGAACTTTGTATGCATTCAGAGTTGTTATCAATTTAAAATAGATGGTTATAATTAGAAGACGGTTTATATAAATCTCCTAGAAATGAAAAGTAAAAACCTACTGAAGACACACAAGAGAAAAAAAGAAAGAGTCTATGCAGACCAATACAGAAAAGCATCAATTTTCTGCAGTGCAAAGAGAATGAGAGAGGAATAAAGGGATAAATGAATTACATAACAGCCAAAAAAAAGCAATTAACAAAGTAGTAATAGTAACTTCCTATCTATAAACAATTATTCTAAATGTAAGTGTATTAAATTCTCCAAAGACATATCCATTATATAATGAAAAGTTCATATATATGAAAAAATATATAAAAAATATATATGAAGATATACATATATGAAGATATGTATATATATTATCAAGAGAAGATGACATTTGTAAATAGTTACCCATCAAAGAGTGGGGCACCTAAATATATAAAACAAATACTAGTAGATCTGAAGGGAGAAATAGATAGCAATACAATAATATTAGGGAATTTTAATACCCCACTTTCATCAATGGATAGATCATCCAGACAGAAAGTCAGTAAGAAAACATTGGACTTAGACCACATGTTAGATCATATAGACCTAACAGATATATATAGAAATATTCTATGTGGGGGAAGCTTCAAAGCTTGCCTCCAATGATTAAGCAGTTACTTAATGAGCATCTATAATATTCTAGGTGTTGTACAACTAGCAGCATACATCGTGCTCCTTCACCTTCCTCTCATCTACCAACACTTAGTGAATAGATTCTATGCATGACACGCTTGTAAAATATCCCATTTTGGAAGATGATGGGACTGTTCTCTACCTTGATTGTGTTGGCTGCTATAGTTGACCAGACTGGGGTGGGCAGAGAGAGGCCAGTCATGTAAGGCCTGTGCTGACTGGTGCCTCAGGCTCCCTTTGAATAAATGGAGACACCCAGGAGCACACTCCTGTCATTTGCATCCTTGATGACTTGGCCTTTGGAGCTTCTCTGGTGACTTACTAAGTTGTTCAGAAATCATAATGACAGTCTCCTCTCATCTTCATGAAGACCCAAATTTGTAGGCAATAGATAACTTTAAAATGTGTTAAAAAAAAAAAAGAATATTCTGTGTAATAGCAACAGAATACACATTCTTTTAAAAGGCACATGGCACATTCTCTGGGAAAGATCATATGTTATGTTATAAAACAAGTGTTAATAAATTAAAGAACACTATAGTCGTTTCAATCTTTTCTGACCATGATGGTTTCAAAGTGGAAATAAGTAACAGTTGAAAAACTAGAAAATTCACAAGTATGTGGAGATTAAATCATATGCTTTTGAATAATTGAAGAGTCAAAGAAGAAATTAAAATTTGAAATAAAATATCTTGAGACAAAGGAAAATGGAAAGAGAGAATAGTAAAATGTATGGGTAGCAGGAAAGCAATTCTAAGAGGAAAGTTTATAGCAATAAACACATTTGGAAAAAAAGAAATATCTCAAATAAACAACCTAATATACCTCAAGTGATTAGAAAAAGAGGAACAAGCTTTTTCCAGGTTAGTAGAAATGACAATGATCACAGTGAAAATAGATGAACTGGAGACTAAAAAGGCAGTAGAAAAGATAAACAAAACTAAAAGCTGGTTTTCCTAAAGATTAAAAAAAAAGCTGACAAATTTTTAGCTAGACTTACAAAAAAGAGAAGACTCAAATATATAAAATCAGAAATAAAAATAAGACATCACAGCTGACACCACAGAAATACTAAGAATCATAAGAAACTATTATGAACAGCTCTTACCAATGAATTAGAAAGCCCAGAAGAAATGGATAAATTCCTAGAATCATATAATCCACCAATCATGAGGAAATAGGAAATCCAAACAGGTTAATTACTAGTAGGCAGACTGAATCACTAATCAAATACTTTCCAACAACTACAAAAATCCCAATACCAGATGGTTTACTGGGGTATCAAACTTTTAAGTAATAATTAGTACCAATACTTCTCAAACTCTTCTAAAAATTAGGAGAGGAGAGAATACTTCCAAACTCATTTTATGAGGCCAGGATTACCCTCACACTGAAGCCAGACTAGGATATCACAAGGAAAGAAAATTAGAGTCCAATATCTTTGATAAACATAGATGTAAAATCTTCAACAAATCTTACCAAAGTGATTCAACAATAAATTTAAGGAAAGAATCTTACACCATGATCAAGTGGGATTTATTCCAGGGATGGAAGGATGGTTCAACATCCATTAGTAGTCAATGTGTTAAGCCACATTAACAAAATAAAGGATAAGAGTTATATGATCACCTCAATAGATACAGTAAAAGCACTGGACAAAATTCAACATCCTATATGATCAAAACTCTCAACAAGTTATTTATAGAACAAATGTGCTTCAACATTATAAAAGGTATATATAACAAGCCCAGAGCCAATATCATACTTAACAGTAAAAAGGTAAAAGTTTTCATTTTTATCAGAAACAGATCAAACCCTAAAGATTTCATCAAAAATAAAAACAGTTGGAAATAATAAATGAATCTGTAAAGTTGCAGGATACAAAACTGACATACAAATATCAGTTGCTTTTCTATACATTAACAGTTAACTATTACAAGGAAAAATGAAAACAATTCTATTAATGACAGCATTAAAAACAATAAAATGTTTAGGAATAAATTTCACCAAAGAAGTGAAAGATCTAGCCACTGAAAACTATGCAACACTGATAAGAGAAATTGAAGAGGACAAAACTAACGAGAAAGGTATTCCATGTTCATGGATCTGAAGAATTAATATTGTTAAAATGTCCATTCTCCCCAAAGTGATCTTCATAGTCAACACAATCCCTGTCAAAATTCCAACTGCATATTTCACAAAAACAGAAAAAACAATCCTAATATTTGTACAGTGCTACAAATAACCCTGAATGGTCAAAGCAATCTTAAGAAAGAATGGAGGCATCACACTGATTTCAAACATTACAAAATTCTAGTAATCAAAAACAGTATGGTATTGGCATAAAAATGGACACATAGGTCAATGGAACAGAATGGAAGTGGTCAATTAATATTGGATAAAGGAAACAATAATGTCTAATGAGTATGTGATAGTGCCTTTAATAAATGGTGATGGAAAACTGGATATCCACATGGAGAGTAAAAGACCCCTTAACGCCATACACAAAAGCCATCTCAATGTGGATGAAAAACTTGAACTCAAGACATGAAACTCCCTGAAGAAAACATTAGGATAAGTTCTTTGACTTTGGTCTTGGCAAGAATTCTTTGACTTCATACCATAGCAAAGGCAACAAAAGTGAAAATAAGCAAGTGGGACTATATCAAGTGAAAAATTTCTGCACAGCAATCGAAACCAACAAAATAAAAAGGTATGAAGTGGGAGAAAATATTTTCAAACCACAAATTTAATAAGGAGTTAATACCCAAAATTTATGAGGAAAAAGATACACTCAACAGCAAAAAATAAAATAATTCAATTAAAAGTTTACCAAAGACATACAAAAGGCAAACAGGTAGGTAAAAATGTACTCAATGTCACTAGTCATCAGAGAAATGCAAATCAAAGCCACAAGAGATATCACCTCACACCCGTCACAATGTCTATTATCAAAAATATTATAAAGGATATGGAGCAAAGAGAACCTATGTACACTATTTTATGTAAACAGCGTGAATTGGTACAACCACCATGACAGATTATTTAGTCTAACTCAAGAAATTAAAAATAGAGCCACCATATGGTCCAGAAATCCCACTTCTGGGTACATATTTTTTAAAAGGAAGTCACTGTCTTGATGAGGTGTGTGTAGTCCCATGTTGATTGCAGCAATATTTACAATAGCAAAGACATGGAAACCTAAGTGTCTGTCAATGGATGAATGCAAAAAGAAAATGTTACCTACCTACCTACACACACACACACACACACACACACACACACACACACACACACACACGGAATTGGATATTATTCAGCCTTTAAAAAGAAGGAAACAATGCCATTTTGCAACAACCTGGATGATCTTAGAGGGCATTATGCTAAGTGAAATAAGCAGAAAAAGAAAGACAAAAACTGCATGGCATCACTTACATGTAGAATCTAAGAACAAAGAAACACAGAACTCCTAGTTATGGAGACTACAAAGGTGGTTTCCAGGGTCTGGAGAGCTGGGAGAAATAGGACAAGGCTGGTAAATGTCACAAACTGTCAGTTATAAAATGGACAAGGTCTGAGTATCTAATGTGTAACATGGTGACTATGGCTAATAATGCTGTATTGTATCACTGAAATTTGCTGAGAGACTAACACTTAAATGTTCTCACCAAAACCAGAAAATCTAAAGTGTAAACATGAGAGGTGATCGACATGTTAATCCACTCAATGGTGGGAGCACATTCACAATGTATATCGAATCATTGTGTTGTACAATTTTAAATATATTACAATTTTATTTGTCAAGCCTCAATAAAGCTGAAAGGAATCTTCTTTATGGAAACATTCCTCTCTTCTATGAAACGTTAGGATGTTTTCATGTAGTAACTGTTTTATGTGAATCTTCCACAGAGCAGCCCCTGTAATTCCCAGGACTTCCCTGATTCCCAACCAAAACGTTGTTGTTGAATATTTTCTTGGGTTCTGTGAATTACTCCACACCTCCCCCCAGTCTGATCCCCAATTTTTCTTTTGGTATTTAATGTAGCCAACATCAGATTCTGTTGTTAATGAATGCTGATGAGGTCGATTAAATGAGATTAAATGAGATATGCTGCCTAAGGCATTTAGCACAATCAGTAGCATATAAGTGTTTAGAAATGTTCACTACACTTATAATTGTATTAAGACAGTCATATCCTCTGCTTTTACTGTTCTGTCTGTCCAGTGGGTGATATAGGATGGTAAATGGGCACATGGTGTGATCTCATGCTAATCAAGTAGGGGATGCCCTGGATACACAGAGGGGAAGGGACTTGACCCAGGCGAGGGGCTCAGGGACCACATCATGGAAAAGAGACACCTAAATTGAAATACAGAGAATGAACCAGAGAGGGAGCCAGGGAGGAAGGGGTAGCTATGGGTACTCGGGTAACTAGGGGTCTGCAAGAGTTATTTGAAGCAAGGTAACAATGTATACAAATATCTGGAGGGAAACAAAGTGAAGTATCCTTACGGAACTGAAACAAGTTGGACTAGAGACTTGGAGAAGTAACAAGTAACAGAACACACAGAACTTCAGAAACTAGGTTAAGAAGTTTTGACTCTATCCTAAGAGCAAGGAAAAATTATTGAAGTATTTAAAGCATGAAAATGACATGATCATAGTCATAAGCTTTAGAAATATCTTTCTTTTCTAAAAAAATGTTTAATGTTTATTTATACTTGAGAGAGACAGAGAGAGCAGGAAAGGGGCAGAGAGACACAGACAGAACCTAAAGCAGACTCTAGGCTCCAAGTTGCAAGCTGTCAGCACAAAGCTGGATGCTGGGCTTGAACTCATGAGCAGTGAGATCATGACCTGAGCTGAAGTGGGATGCTTACCTGACTGACCCACCCAGGTGCCTAGAAACATCTTTCTGATATAGAAGAAATGAAACTTGGATTAGAGCTGCCAAGACCAGTCATAACACTGGTTGCACTGATCTCTGATTCACACACTAACATCCTTATATAGAAACCGACAGCCTAGGTCTTCAAAACATGAATTCAACAAAGAATTCACTCAGCATTGATAGGCTGAAATTAATTACAGGAGAAATCAGTTTTTTAGAACTTGAGTGGAAATATATAATCTTCTACAACAAATGTTATAAAATAAATGGTTAGACTCTTTAGCTCTTGAATATTAGTGCATATAGGTTCATGTTCCATAAATGTAATAACCTATACAGAAGATGCTATATAAGTTGTCATCTTTAGAATTTGGCCCCTCTTGTCTCGCCTCCACCAGCACTTCTGACTTACTGTCCTCTCCTGGTAGCAGAAATGTAAACATCCCTTAACTTCTTTCTTATCATTCCAAGAAGAGCAATGTCAACACAGCATTACCAATTCCTCATATACTTATGCCCACAACATTACTTCTGCTTCGAGGCCTCATGTTTTACACCTTGTAATTTACTTTTTCAAAACCAGGGTGAGTCAAAGTTTAACAAAGATCCTTTTTGATTCCATGTTTACTACTATACAGAGAATCAACTGAAGGCAGGCAAAACTGGGGGACAGAGATACTAGTTTAGAGATGATGGTAATGTGAATTTGAACACTGGGAATTGGAATGGATTTGAGAAACACTAGGATTGGAGTCAGTGGAACATGGTGGCTTATTGGGAAAGGGAACTGGAAAACAATGAGGAAAGAGTAGAATGAGGGAAGATACATTTCTGCCTCAGGGGGCTGTGGATGATACTGACATCTTATGAAAAGAAACATAGGTAGGCACACAGATTTAGGGAATGATGTAGTTCTGTCTGATCATGCCACATGTGAATGCTTGTTACCATGTGCTAAATACTCCCATTTCTTTCTCTGTAGAGCCCTACCCTGCTTCATGGTGTAGGAGTGGCCATAAAGCTTAAGACTCAGATGTTTTCCCAGCAAGTCTGGATCCCAGAAGGAAAACAATATAGGACCATAGCTTACACAAGATGATTATGCAGTGTGGGTAAAAAGTAGTGCTTTTTAAAAAATTGTAAGCCATTCAGGTCATTTGTTGCCTTACGATAACCTAGTCTAAACTTCCTGTTACAGCATTCAGTGGCATTTGCATATAGAGCACCAACTCTGAGAAAAGACATCAGAATAGAAAATACAAATCTAGGAAACTTCAGTATTCAGAAAGTAATCACTTTCATTAGAGATACTAATCTTTTCTAGAGAGATTACATTTAGAGTAACAAGAATCTATATAAGTGAAATGATAAAATGACAGAATTTGGTGCATAATTAATGGAAAATCCAAAAAGCCAAACCACAGGACAATGATACCACCCAGAAATTAGCAATAGCAGAAAGCCACCTCCACTTCTTGGCCTAGAAAGACAAAGAGAGGCAGTGTTGTGACCATAGCCCAGAGTTCAGTGCCAGCGTCACTGGCAGAAGCTGGAACCATAGTGGGCAAGAACTGGAGTTGCAAGGTGCCACAGCTGCTATGGGAGGCACCACCACCACAGAGACACCAGGGCAGAGAACGGAGACTCCCCCAAGCGCTTCCCAGACTGCCTGTAGAGGCCAGCCTCTGTATGGTACAAAAACCACCTAGATTTCTGACTCAGTCTTCCATCTACTGTTGTGTAGCAGGAACCTATTTCCCCTGGAAGGTGAGATCATTTACCAGAGCCAGTAAAGTACCTCCTGACTGTCTACTAGTTAAAGAGCATGAGGAGCCCAAGTAGTTTAGTAGTAGTCCTAATTCCAATTTACTGGTATCATTGCTGCTTTTCCTGGTAGAAACATTCCTCGCTTGGTTGCAGGAATAGAACACAAAAATTTAGAGTGTGCTAAGAGGTATAATAGTAAGAGTGGTCGTGACCAGTTCCACTGCTTACATCCTGTGACTATGGGAGAAACAGTATCATATACTGGTTACTGGTTCAAGGCATAGAGTGGGGCCAAAAGTGAGTTTTCATCAGCTCTGGGTTGATATAACCCTTAGGGACATAAAACATCACTGTCACAGGCACAGAAAGATCTAGGTTTAGGTATCAATTCTGCCATTTACTGAGATCTCAGACACCTTACTCAACTCTTCTGAGACACTTTTACTCATGTGTTAAATGAGAATTTATAAGTGCCCACAGGATATTACTTGGATCAATATAGGGAAGATGAAACTATCCAGGAAAATGAAAAATCGTGAGGTAGAGAGGAAGACGTCAAGCCAGGTGCTCAGTGAACAGAGCATGATGGCAATGAGACGAGGTGGAGGAAAGTACAGGCAAAGGGCACAGGCCTCAGAGAATCAGGGACATTACTGCTGTGTCTTTGCTAATGTTTTCCCCAGTTGGAATGCCTTAGCCTGCATCCTCCTTTATATACAGAAATCCTCCTCATCTTTCAAAGATCAGATCATGGAGTTCTGCTCAATGAAGTTCTCCATGAAGTTCTGCTCCTCCATTAGGTTCTGCTCAATGGGAAACACCAACAACAACTCAAACCATATTTACTGAGGGCTTGCCATGAGCAGAATCCTGTGTGGAAACTATAATGAGGCCAAGCTATCAAGTGACAAGAAGACACAGAGGAAACTTAAGTGCCTAGTGCTAAGTAACAGAAGTCAGCCTGAAAAGACTATGTTCCAGCTACGTGGCTCTCTGGAAAAGGCAAAACTTTGGCATTACTGAAATTGTCAGTGGTTTTCAGGGATTAAGAAGAGAGAAAGGGGTTACAAGGTGACACAGAGGATTTTTAAGCCATGAAACTATTCTATATAATACTACAAAGGTGGATACATGCCGTTATATACTTATCAAAATCTATAGAACTGCACAAGGTAAACCTTAATATAAATGATTGGTCTTCATTAATAATAATGTCTCAGTATTAGCTCATCAGTTCTAATAAGTGGATGACACTAATGCAAGATGTTAATGATAGGAGAAAGTGGTGATGGAGGAAGGGCACATTGCAGTTCTCTGACCTTTCTGCTAAATTTTCCAATAAACCTGAAGTGGCTGTAAAAAAATCAAGTCCATTAATTCAAAAAGTATAAAATGAGGTCTGCCATCTATTGCTCTACAATTGAAAATCTTTCTGAGGAGAGATGCCATCCATGAGATAATTTGCAAGAGAGCGTGCTCTATATTAATGTACAGACAATAATAAAAATTCAGGTAAGAAAGTACTCTACGAACTGAAGCATTGCCTTAATGGAAGGAGAGAGCTTGGACAAGAAAGGAATTTGGGGGCATTCTGAACTCTGCAGGCTGTGTGATTAAAGTGCCAAAAATGATATGTCTGAAGCCTCTTGGTAACTGTAGTTTGGTTTTGTTTACATGTAATTATAGTTTTTAATTACCTAGCCTTGGGAAAGAAGAGAAAAATGAATATGAATATCAAGTTTGTTTTTGAACTGTAGGTAATAACCTTGTGCTTGTTATTACTAAGTTATTTGCAAGGATAATTTAGCTCTTAGAGCTAGCTGACTTCGTCTCTCTGACAAGCTCAAATAGTCAGGTGGGCCCCTTAATCTACTGTAATAGCCTAAGGAAAATGACCTTGCTATTGCTGTCAAAAGTGGTGGGTGCGTGGAGGGTGGGTAGTAACACTGAAACCATGGAGTCCTGGCCAAGAGTGGGACTACAGGTGCATATCCTTGGTTGTTCAAATAATGTCTGACACTGGTTTTCTCTGGAACAATTATTTGGTCAGGGCCCAGAAGGTTTAAAATCAGGCCTCCGAAGGTTTACTTACATTTTATTCATCACCGAAATACTTTGGTAAAGCTGCCATAAAGGACCACAGACTAGGCAGCTTAAACAATAGAAATTTATTTTTTTCACACTTATGGAGGCTGGTAGCTCAAGATCAAGGTGCTGGCAGCATTGTTTTTTCTAAGCTGCTCTCCTTGGCTTGTAGATGGATCGCCATCTCTTTCCAGTGTCTTTATATGATCTTCCCTTTGTGTGTCTGTGTCCTGATTTATAGGCCACCTGTCATGCTGGATAAAGAACCACCCTAAGTGCCCATTTTATTACTATTATTTTTTAAAATATTTATTTCATTTTGGGAAAGTACAGTGGGGAAGGGATAGAGAGAGGGGGACAAAAGATCTGAAGTGGGCTGTGTGCTGACAGGCTGTGAGCCATTGTGGGACTTGAACTCACAAACTGTGAGATCATGACCTGAGAGAACTCAGAGGCTCAACCAAATGAGCCACCCAGGAGCCCCCAGTGCCCACTTTAACTTAATTATCTCCTATGTCCAAATACAGTCACATTCTGAGGTACTGAGGATTAGAACTTTCACATACATATTTTAGCCCAAAATAATCACCAACCATGTGTATTCTGAGACAAATGCTGCCTGCAAGAACCTGATGTTCTAGGACAAAGGGTAGGAAATTATGAGATGATCCATTATTGCTGTTACTTAACAGCAACAACCAAAATAATAACAGTTAGTTATTGAACACTTACTGTGGGGTAGGCACTAGGCTAAGTGCTTTAAGTGGACTGGTGATGTCTGACTCCAGAGCCCCTTGCAATCCTCTGTACTTCACCAATAAATCAACATTCCTCCTTTTTCAAGGATTAGGTACTTCCCAGGGAGATATCTATCCATGGGTCTCTTGTGTTTCTGCAGATCCTGTGAGCAGAGGCATCGACTGACTTTGTCCTGAGCTTTCTTTTCCAGGATGTTCATAGAAATAAGTACCTTGAAAGACAGTGATAGTAGCTCCCTCAGGAGTTATAGATGGCATAATTATTCCCCATTATAAAATGTTTGAGTTCCTTAAACTCAGGGGTCCCCTCTTATAATACAACCTACTTTGACTACTGATGTAACCTGGTCTCTATGTGTTGCCCTGTAGGACTTGGAGTTCTAGAACTATTACTTATACTGCTGTGACTAATAAAGTCCTTTGTCTCTTACCTAGGAGTCTTGTGTCTTCTACCAGATCTAGCAAGCTAACATGTGAGGTTACAAGTAGGGAAAAGTCTCAGAACCTTCACAGTTCCTGATTTGCATTTAGTCTGACCACGTGAGTAGACCGAGGGTAGTGGAGATGAGTTATTTCCACTGAATAGTTAAAATTTACCAGGTCAGTTTTGATGGAACAGAGGTTTCATGTCCAAATGTGAAGGAAATCAGGCTGGAACAGAAGTCATGAGTCAGACTGTAGGAATAGGATTCTCTGCAGAAGAGTTGAATGTCTCTGGCAATTAATAGGGAGTCATGGAGAGATTCAGAATGGTGAGTGTGAACGGGACGATGAGTGAGAAAGATAAACAGGTGAATTATTTTAGATAGATCACACAGTGAGAAGCTTAAAGTATAGGAGGAATGGTTAAGAGAGATTTTCCCATGCACAAAAATGATAAAAAGTTAGACTAAAAGAAAAAAAGAAGTTATAGACACAAAGAGAAAAGGGCTGACGACAAAAGAATGAAGGTTTATTGAGCCTCTGGGTTCCTAATTTGACAAGAAATATAAGATAGTGATTTGTTGATTGACTAGAAGTGGAAGTTGCCCAGGTATAGGCAAGGTAGCAGGGACTGAGACAGTGGGTGTTAAGGCGCGAGATACTAACAGGAATGGGGCTTCACACAGGACGGATGAGGCTTCTGTCTCATTGACTTTAGTTTCTCAACGAGAAATGATGGTGAGAAGCAAATCCTAAGTGAACAATATGGCAGACTGAGGCAAACCAGAGTGAGCAGTGAAAGTCACTGGGAGAGTAGGTATCAGATGTGCCATGAGGTAAATCAGTGATGTGATCTAGTAGGTCTTACTGTTCTTGAAGAATCTTATACCATGTCTTATTCCACGTTTTATTTAGTTTAGTTCAGCTTTTTATTCTGGGCATCTCAACTCCTATCTAGGCAATTTTATGTTCGTGGGACAGCTCTTCTTTGGCCTTAGGCCTGCCGAGCCTAGATTAGATGCTATATATTCATTGCCCTTTGCATTTGTATGAAAGCTGGAGTTCTATAGGTTCAAAGTACATGGATTCCATACTTTCCTTAGTAATGTCTTGATTATCAATACCAGAAAATTACAGAGAAGAGGAAGCTGAAAGCCAGATAGGGAAAAAAAAAGTTTGCGGATGACATCAAGGTCTCATATTTAAGTCATGAGATTGTTAGTGGCAGAATATGGACTTTGGAATAGAGGTCGGTTTGTGGAGAGGAAGAAGTGGGATTTAGGACCTCAGATCTTCCATTCTACATTTTCCTTTCATACTTTCATTCCTGCCCATATTATTATCACTGCCCAAACCTCTTATTCTCTTGCTGCGTTTGTTAAGTGGCCCGGAGCAGTGTCAAAGAATGAACAATGTTCTGAGTTGTGTTTTAGATTTTCAAACTATTAGAGGCATCTTCAGTTTACTTAATCATAATCAACAGCAGGAAGAAAACAGACAAGCTATTTTCAAATCTTAGAAATTGAACTGATTTTTTTTTATGGGAGATATGGAACAGAAGACCTGAATAACAGACTAAAAAAATACTTTAAAAACATAGCAAATTTATTCTAAATCAGATAGGTTTGGTGTGGTTAGCAATAAATACAATTAATGAACTATCTCTATCTTCTACAGGTTTTTCACCTTTTGCAAAGACCTAACCCTTTTCTCCCAACAATGCTGTCCACACAAACATAAAGGTTTACATTTTCAGACAGTGTCTTGTCATACAGTTATGTGACATCACTAGTCTTTATGTTTTCACTGAATAGAAAGAAAGCAAACACTTACGACAGACTGCAGCACAAATGTTTTGAAGACTGTTTCTTCCGCTGATTCATTATCTCATGAGAGCTCTTTGTTGAGTTTACTAGGCTTTAAATTCAGTTGTCTAATTAGCACACAGAAGGATTTAAAGCACAGCACTCGGAAAACAGAGTCCTTTCAAATTTGAGACTGCTCCTTATTTGTTCATACTAAACTATGATTCTCTTCTTAAAGTGGCACTCATATCTCTGATTTTATGGTTTCTTTTTTTAAAGAGAAGGCTTAAATTTTTTTTGTTTTTACAATATTTAGAGAATTATACCTTCTATAATCTGTATTTAACAGATTCAAAGCTTTCAGCTAATAATGTGTGTGTTACCAAAGATGCCAATTACAGAGAGTTATGACTAAAAGAGACCTATGACCACCATACAATTATCTGAAGCATGGTGTATATTATGGTAAGCACAAATAAGATAAGAAAGTATAAATAATATATGAAGCCATAAAGGTTATGTCAAAAAAATCCTAAAGAAACTAAATTGAGTTTCATGGCTTAAAACTAAGGAGGCCAAGGGCCAAGGACAGACCTGGAAAAAATCTAGAATCTCATGCTCCTGCTAACAAGTTGGTAAAGCAAACAGAGGAGTCCCTGTAGGGTTTTTTTTTTTTTTATCATTAGACTGTATTTTAAGAGAAGTTTTAGGTTTACAAAAGAATTGAGCAGGAAGTACAGAGTCCCTATATATCCTTTCACAATTGATGAGCCAATATTGACATATTAAGGCCCACGGTACACATTGGGGTGTACTCTTCATGATGCCGATTCTATGTATTTGGACAAATGTACAGTGATATGCATCTGCCATTAGAAAGTCATACAGAATAGTTTCACTGTCCTACAAAATCCTTTGTATTTCACTCACTCATCCTTTTCTCCCTGTACCTCCCTCCCAAGCCCATGGCAACCACTGATCTTTTATAGTTTTATATTTTCAATAATGTCACATAGCTGGAAACGTACAGGATATAGCCTTTACAACTAGCTTCTTTTACTTAGCAAGATGCATTTAAGATGCTTTCTTATCTTTTCATGTCTTGATAACTCATTTATTTTCAGTGCCAAATAATATTCCGTTATCTGGAGGTACCACACGTTATTTATTTATACACTATGAACATCTTGATTGCTTCCACATTTTGGCCATCACGAATTGAGCTTCTATAAGTATCTGGGTGTAGGTTTTTGTGTGGACATAAGTTTTCATCTCCCTTGGTAAATACCAAGGAGTGTGATTTCTGGATGATATGCTAAGAGCATACAGTGTATTTGGTTTTATAAGAAACTGCTCAACTGTCTCCCACAGTGACTATACAATTCTGAATTCTTACTAGCAATGATGGAGAGTTCCTGTCGATTTACAACATTGTAAATATTTGAGGTTGGCTATTCTAGGTCTTCTGCTTCTCCAGATAACCTTTAGGATCAGTTTGTTGATATCCACAAAACAACTTACTGGAAGTTTGATCGGGATTGCACTGGATCTAGAAATCAAATTGGGAAGGATTGACATCATAACAATAGTAAGCCTTTTGTGGAATATCATTCTATTTATTTAGTTCAATTGTTGATGTGTTTTTTTTAAATTTTTAATGTTTATTTATTCTTGAGCGAGAGAGTGAGCGAGCATGAGCATGAGCATGGGAGGGGCAGAGAGAGAGGGAAACACAGAATCCGAAGCAGGCTTCAGGCTCTGAGCTGTCAGCACAGAGCCCAACGTGGGGCCAACTATTGATGTTTAAAGTGTTTATTCATCCCTCTGTAGACTTACCCCAATGCAAAATTAAAAATAAATGGGAGAATTTATGTACACTCTGAAGAGGCATCCAAGACAAGCTTCTCAGGGAGTAGGGTTATCAGGACAGAGGGGCATCAAGTGTAGAGGAAGAAGCAAGCAGAAGACAAGAGGATTTCCTTAGATGGTAGAAAAAGGGATCTGTAAAAATCCATCTGTCCCGCATTCTGTTAATTGGTAAACACGGGGTACTGACAATGTCCTATAAACTTTTAGAAGGGGCTCAGTGATAGGGTGGGGGCTGCCTTGAAGGAGTACATTCAACAATCAATAAAGCATGAGGACTCAGATATAAAGTGATTATTCATATAGTCAGAGTTATACCTTTGAATTTGATACAGGTTTCTATTCACTGTCATTTTCTTTTTTTTAAAGTTTATTCATTTTTGAAAGAGAGAGAGACAGAGAGAGGGCAAGCAGGGGAGGGGCAGAGAGAGAGAGAGAGACAGAGATAGAGAATTTCAAGCAGGTTCTGTGCTGTCAGTGTGGAGCCCAGTGGGGGCTCGATCTCACGAACCATGAAATTGTGACCTGAGCTGAAATCAAGAGTTGGACGCTTAACTGCTTAACCAACTAAGCCACCCAAGCTCCCCCATTGTCATTGTTTTTTGTTTGTTTTTGTATTCCACTTTTTCTGCCTTCCCTCATTTTAATTGAGCATTTTATATGCTTACATTTTCTCTCTTCTCCTAGACCAATTTAGAACAATAAAACTATAAGATTTTATTTTACCTTCATATATACCTTCCCTAATGCCATTCCTTTCTTATTTTCTTAAAATTTTTAATGTTTATTTTTGAGAGAGAGAGTGCACACGCACAAGTTGGGGGGGGGGCAGAGAGAGATGGAGACACAGAATCTGAAGCAGGCTCCAGGCTCTGAGCTGTCAGTCCGATATGGGGTTCAAACCCACAAACTGTGAGATCATGACCTGAGCCAAAGTTGGTCACTTAACCAACTGAACCACCCAGTCACCCCTGCTATTCCTTTCTTTATGTATATCTGAGTTTCTGACATATACAATTTTATTTCTTTCTGAAGAACTTCTTTTAACATTTCTAGCAAGGTTACTGGCAATAAATTATCTGAATTTTTGTTTGTCTGAGAATGTCTTTATTTCTCCTTCACTTTTGAAGGATAATTTCACAGAATTCAAAATTCTAGGTTGGTGGATTTTTTTTTCTTTCAACATTTTAAATATTTCACTCCATTCTCTTCTTGCTTGGATGCATTTTAAAGATCAGTCTAATGTCATTCATATCATTGCTCTATAGGTAAGGTGTTTTTTCCTATGACTTTTAGCAAAATTTTTTCTTGTGTTTGGTCTTCTGTAGCTTGAATATAGCATGCATATGTATGGATCATTTGGTCCTGGACAATGTTCTCTGAGATTCCCAAGTCTGTGGTTTCATGCCCACCATTCATTTTGGAAAATTATCAGCCATTATTATTAAACACATTTCCTCTGTTCCTTTCTCTTTCCTTCTGGTAGTATATGTGTGTGTGTCTGTTAAACCTTTTGTGATCCATCCTACAGTTTTGAATATTCTGGTTTCTACTTTGTCCCCTTTGCATCAGTTAAGAAGTTTTGACTGACATTTCTTCAAGCTCACTGATTCTTTCCTTAGCCATGTTTATTCTACTCATGGGACCATCAAAAGCATTCTTCATTTTCATTACAGTGTTTTTGATTTCTAGCACTTACTTCTGTTTGGTCCTTAGAGTCTATATCTCCCTGCTTACATCACCCATCTGTTTTTGCACATGGTCTTTTTCCATTAGAGCCTTTAGTATATTTATCATAGTTGTTTCAAATTCTTGACTTGGTACTTCTAACATCTCTGGTGTATCTAAGTGTGGTTCTGGAGCTTGCTATGCCTCTTCCAGTTGTGGGGTTTTGTGGGTTTTTTGGTTTGGTTTTGTTTGTTGCTGTTGTTTTTGTCTTTTGGTATGCCTTAACATTTTTTTACTGACAACTGAACATGACATACTGTGTATAAAGAAATGAAGTAAACAAGACTTTAGTGTGAGGTTTTATGTTTATCACGCTAAGAGTTTGACTGTGTTTACTATCTCTATTGGTGCAGTATAGGCTAAATTTCCCTCTGGTGCCCTTGTTTTCATCTTTCCTGTTGTCTGTTAGTGTCTGTAGATATTTCTTCTTAAATATGATGAGGCATGCAGTCCTTTCCACTGTAATCTTCTGTGGTACAGGAGTCCTACTGATGTAATAGTATTGAGGTATTCGTGGGAGTGAGGGGGGCGGGCAGGGCACAGTTAGTTCTATACTCTTACAAGTAGGTTTCAATTTTTTAGCAAGGCTGTGTCCTAGGCTGTGGCCTTTATAAGTGCTTCTCACTAACCACACTCCCTTGTGGGAGGTAAGAACACTAGAGGATATAAGAGTTGGATATTTTCCTTCTCTTACAGACAATTGGATATTTGCCTTTCCCCAGGGTACTTATGCTCTGATAAAATAGTTTCCTTTGAGGACAAGCCTTTTTAAGAAATGAATTCTCAAGGTGCTTGGTTAAGCATCTGACTCCGCATCTCGGCTTAGGTCATGATCTCATGGTTTGTGAGTTTGAGTCCCACATGGGGCTCTGTGCAGGCAGTGTGGAGCCTGCTTGGGATTCCCTGTCTCACTCTCTTTCTCTGCCCCTCTCCAGCAATCTCTACATAAACAAGCTTAAAAAAAAATAAAAAAAAAAAAAGAAAAGAATTCTGTGTGTGTATTTCAAAGTAGTTACTCTTCTCTTCATCCTACCAGAAACCTCAGGAGATTTTTCTGTAATCTTTATGGTGAGAATATGGTCGCCCTCCTGGAGGTAAAATTTGCAAGCGTGTGGGCCTTCCTCAGTCTAGGCCCCTGGAGTTTTTAACTCTCAATCTTTTCCACCCTGAGCCTCAAGCACTTCGTCAATTAAAGGTTAAATTTTCCTACCCCAATATTAGCTCCAGTGATGGTTTCTGCTCCCGGGCTTCTCCTTAAGTAAGTTGTGATTCTATACATCAGTCTCTCTGTTCCTCCAATTTTGAGAGTAATGGTTTGCCCTGTAACCTCAATTCTCTAGCGGATCTAAGAAAAGTTTTTCATTTTCAGTTTCTTTAGGGGTGGGTGTGTGTGTGTGTATGTGCATGTACATGTATATGTGATGAGACTCAACTGACAATTTCCAAGTTCTTTACTACTGGAAACCAGAAGTCCACCCATCCACTTGATTTTGAAGTAGCACTTCTGAAGAGATCACCTAAAGGAAATTATTGAATGAAAACATATCCATTAGATACTCTTTCCTGCTTTGTCAAAAATTAATTGGCTGTACATTTGTTGGTCCATCACCTGATGAATGGATTGAGAAGATGTGGTGTGTATATATACAATGGAGTACTATATGGCAATGAGAAAGAATGAAATATGGCCATTTATAGGAAAGTGGATGGACCTCAAGGGTGTCATGCTAAGTGAAATAAGTCAGGCGGAGAAGGACAGATATCATATGTTTGCACTCATAGGTCTAACAGGAGAAACCTAATGGAGGACCATGGGGAGGGGAAGGGGGAAAGAGAGCTGGGGAGAGAGGGGGACGAAAAACCTGAGACTACTGAATACTGAAAATGAACCAAGTGTTGAAGGGGGAGGGGGAGGGGGAAGGGAGGAGGTGGTAATGGAGGAGGGCACTTGTGGGGAAGAGCACTGGGTGTTAAATGGAAACTAATTTGACAATAAACTATTTTTAAAAAGAATATAAAAAAACATATCAATGTCCCAAATAACCTGTCAATTATTTTAAGATCTATACCTAAAGGATACCGAAGTGTTGATCCATAGGGGCACACATACCCCAATGTTCATAGCGGCACTTTCTACAATAGCCAAATCATGGAAAGAGCCTAAATGTCCATCACCTGATGGATGGATCAAGAAGATGTGGTTTATATATATAATGAAGTACTACATGGCAATGAGGAAGAATGAAATCTGGTCATTTGTAGCAAAGTGGATGGACCTCGAGGGTCATGCTGAGTGAAATAAGTCAGGTGGAGAAGGACAGATACCATGTTTGCACTCATAGGTCTAACAGAAGAAACCTAACAGAGGACCATAGGGAAGGAAAGGGGGAAAGAGAGCTGGGGAAAGTGAGGGACACAAAACCTGAGAGACTATTGAATACTGAAAACGAACCGTGGACTGAAGGGGAAGGGGGAGGGTGGGAAGGGGGTGATGGTCATAATGGGGGGCACTTGTGGGGAGAAGCACTGGGAGTTGTATGGAAACCAATTTGACAATAAACTATTATATTAAAAAAAGAAAGAAAACAAGGATCAACATTTGTGTTTTGGGAAGTGGGAACTATAAGGAATATTTAATTTTTTTCTTCTTTGTAGTATTTTTCTTTGAGTAACAGTGAAACCAATTCACATTTGGCTAGTTACGTCAGGAGATCTGAATGACCACACCAATACCAGATTTCTAACTTACTTCAAGAATTCTTTAATGCCCCCTCTTATACTGCAAATATGGGAACATGTCACTATCTTGTTTCTCACTGTAAATTCCTTACTATGCTTATGAGACCTTATATTACATGGCCCTTTTCTATTTTTTACCATCCCCTCCCATACACAGTACCACTATCATCTTTGTTCCTTCTGCTCCAAACAGGCCAAACTAATTCTTAAGACTTCTGCACTTATCTGCCTGGAATGCTCACACTCCAGATCTTGCATGGCTGCTGTGTAATGTCTCATAACTCTTGTATTGCATCAATCACCTCCCAGGGAATGCTTCCATCTGTCGTACCTGAAATATTCAGTTTCAGCATTGTTTTTCACTTCCCTTCCAGGTAGGCTCTACCTTGTTAGTCTGCTTTATTTTTATCATAGCTCATAAGACTATTGATATTTATTTATTAATATCCTTGTCAGGTTTTTTTTTTTTTTTGCATCACCAATACACTGCAAACACCATAAGCAGCCTGAGCTGTCTTCTTTCTAATCTAACTCTGAACCTCCCTCATTTTCCTATCCTCCATAGGCAGGCTTCATTTACAGATACAGAGAGAATGCCAAAGTTATCTAATCCTCCTTTCCTCCAAAATACACTCCATTGCCCACTGGGGCTAAATCAGGAGCAAATGCATTGAACTCTAAATTAAAGAATCTTCCTCCTCTTTGCTCAAGGGGGATGGAATGGCTGAATACTGTGGCAGCAATTGCCTTCCTAATATCCGTCCTCTCTTCTTCCCTGCCAAGATAACTCTGCTTTGTTCAGCGAGATGATATGTCCGTCACTGGATGATGGATGATGATTGCTCTAAGGTCAATGTGACAATTCTATTTTCCACTTCTCCAGTCTCCTTTATAGCCAAAGGTTATTACGACATAGTTCTATCCAAGGAACTCTGTACAGAAGTCTGCTGATGTTTCTGGGATGGCATTTACATTCTTTTTATAGTGAAAATAGTCAGCAGGTATTGTTTTCCTTCCTATATTCCTTCTTCTGCCTTGCTGGAGCAGTAGCAGGTATTTAATTATCACAGAGGTAACAATCCTGAGGTCAGAAGCCCCCACACCTAGGGGGATGAAAGAGCCTCAGGCTCTGATGTTGTCATTCAACAGCCAAACACAAGTCAACAACCACCTACCCCCAGACCCGTCACATTATTATACATGTAAGGTATTCTTTTACTTATGGCTCCACGCATTCATATTCACACCCATAACTAA
>NC_043703.1:68318081-68336122 GCF_006229205.1 Suricata suricatta | reverse complement strand
AGGGGAAAAAAAAATAGCATGTAATTTCTGTCCTTGACAGAATGTATTAAATAAGCAAACACCCCCAACAAGCAAAACAAGTACTACAATGTAAAAATATTTAAAAAAAGAAAACCGTCTCGCATGCATAAATGAAAGATTGCACACAAAGAACTCACATCTTTTCAGCTTTCATAGTAAATATTCTGCTACTATGTGTTAAATACTGCATGCTTTGCCCAAGCTAAGATGAAACCACATCATGAATCAATAAACATTTTGCATTTTCTTTCATATCTACTCAAAGTCATGCCTACTGCACCTCTAAACATTTCATTAAATCCAATTATACAGCAAACACTCCAAAAATAAACTTAGATTGTATTGCAGTTTCACTTAACAGTATATAAAATGCTGTGTTGTGACAGGTATCAACTATCCATTAGATACTGAATCAATTTTTCTTAAGCGCTACTCACTGCTTGCTTTTCTTGAAGCTAGATCATTCTGAAAATTTCCTGTTAGACCTATGAGTGCAAACATATGGTATCTGTCCTTCTCCATCTGACTTATTTTGCTTAGCATGACACCCTCAAGGTCCATCCACTTTCCTACAAATGGCCATATTTCATTCTTTCTCATTGCCATGTAGTACTCGATTGTGTATATATACCACATCTTCTTGATCCACTCATGAACTGGAATTTTAAATGTAGTCTGAGTTTTCTGTAAAGCCAAGAGTTAGAAAATAGAAAAATAATGTGAATAAGATTTATATTAAGACATTACCAGGTGGGTTTTTTTCCTTTCTTTTTCTTTTGTCCCCTCAATTTATAAAGAGTTAACTCTGAGCTTATGGCTTCATTCAGGTGGTGGGGTCAATTGGAGAATCAGGACTGTCTGACACACAGGCCTATGCCCAAAAGGAGGACAGGATTCATGTGTATAGTGGAAGAAACATTTTTGGAGAAGTAGAAGTGAATGTGGGGACCCCAATTCCAAACCTGACAGATTCTCCATGAACTGAGGAAGAGAGAGATAGAGAGACATCTGAGGGTCCCCAGAGCAGAGATGCCCTGGACTCTGCTTCTCAGTAAGTTCTCTAGAAAGATGCCTCCACTCTGGAGGGAATGCTGCATGGCATGTCTAGGAAAATGGACCAGATAGCCAAGATGTGCAGAAGTAGTTGAAGGACACTGCCATCAGAAGCAAGAGAGTCTGAGAGCCACTGGCCAATGACCAGGATATCCCTTGCCCCCAGGGCTTTAGAGATGCACTAGAACCTTCTGCACTGGCAAGACCTCAGAGGAGAGAAGGGAACATTGGGAATGGTTGTCATTAAGGAATTGAAAGCTGAGCTTCATGAGAGAAAAATTTTGAAGATATATTTCTCTCATTTCTAAGTTTTCCACCGAATTTTATACCCACCAAACTGTTCCTTCCCAGTCAATCCCTGCAATCCTGACCCCCACCCTGAAGTAACCACTATTTTGATTTCTAATACCATAAGTTTCGACTTTTCCAGATTTCCATACTAAATGGCATCATACACACGTTCTCTTTAATGTCTGGCATCTTCTTCAGCATAATGTTTCCAAGTCTCAACTATGTTATATGTTTAGAACTTATTGGGTTTTTTTGCTAAGTAATATTCCATTGGACTAATAAATAATTTGTCAATTCTGTGGATAACTGTTTGGGCTGTTTCCTGTTTTTGGCTTTAAAGTGACTATAAAGATTTGTGTATATGTCTTTATATTAAAATATATAGTTCTAAATAAGTCATGTATCAAAAAAGAAATCACAATGAATGATGATGAAAAAACCCTAAAATTAAATTACAATGAAAGCATTACATAAAACTTGTGGTAATGCAATAAAAACAGTGCTTTGAAGTAAATGGATAGCCTTATATGCCATAATTTGTCATATTTAGCCATAAAAGAAGGCCATGACCTAAAAACTTAATGATTAATGATTTATTCCCAACCAGGAGGGAGTAACAAGTAACTTATCTTTTTGTTATAAACAACTATAAACCTGTACAAAATATATGGAGTAACTATTTTCAGGGTGTGGACAGTACGCAGCACAAAGTTATAAACTTTGAGAAAAAGAAACACACAATGGTCAACATTCATGCTGATTTTCCATCTAGGGCACTTTTCAAACTACAGCACAGAGAAGTGGTGCCCAAGCAAAATGTAGGGTATGGCAGAAGACGCAGAGACGGAGATTCAGTGCTCCTAGTGTAGCTGGGTGCAAGGGCAGGGAAGGTGGGGACTGCACCCATAAAGAAGTTCAGAAAACTGCACTGAACCTCCCTTGAGATCTAGAGCAATAGTAAGCAGAGTAAAGGCTCAGTGAGACTCTGAGAGGCATGGTGGAGAATGCAGAACGGGGTGCTAAATGGAGGGTGGAGGTTCCGGGGTGAAAAAATCCGGGCAAGATGTCTGAATGCTGAGTTGGTAATTTTATACAGCCAGTATTTGTCAGGCTTTTCCTATATTCTTGCCAATTTATTGTCTACCATTCTGTCTTGCATCCCTAACTATCCTTCTAGACTCATTTTCCTTTTTGAAGTCAATAGTGAAAAGTTTTTTTCAAAAGAAGTCTCTTGGGATTAGACACCTCCCATTTTCTAAATTTATAAATATTTTATTTTACTTTTATCCCTGAATAACAGTTTTGTGGAGTGCTAAATTTTAGGTTGAATTATTTCCTCTCTGCATTTTACAATTATCAGTCCATTGCATTTTAAGTTCCATTTCTGCTGTGGAGCAATCTGACCTCATTTACCATAGTCTGTCTTCCTCTGTAGCCATTTATAAGATCTTCCTTACGTTTAGTATGTAGTTACCCTGCATGTTTCTAGGAATAATCTTCTTTTTAGTGTCCTCTCCTCTGGGAAGTACAAAAATTTTGTTATTGTCATTTAAAATATTTCCCCTCATTTTCTCTTTTTTATTTTCCTGAGACACCAATCATTTATACATTAGATCTTTCATTAAACCCTCCTTGCCTCTCAATGTCTCTTTCATACTTTCTTTCTTGATACCTCTCTTAGGTAAACGTCGGTTAAATTCTTTGGATATATTTTCTTCTTAGCTGTATATAATCTATAGAACTCATCCATTTTATTTTGACATCAGCAATTCTACTTTCCATGTCCAGAAATTCTGCTTCATGTTTTTTAAGGTTCTCTACGAATTCCTGATATGTCATTATCATAATGTGTCTTTAAAATCTTTATATAACTATACTGCATTCTGTATTTGATTGCTCTAGAGACTTGAGACCCTAAATTGGCTCTGTCATTCCACTCATAGTTTGTCTTTTCAATAATGTGGCAATTACTGTTTTTGTAAGATCATGCTTGCTTTTAGTTCTTTACATCTATGTGGAACTTTATTCATGTGTGAGGCTATTTCTTATTCTGAAAGTAGTCCCCTTCCCTCTGGCTTCCCCCTGTACCATTGCTTCCGTTGGGAGGAGACACAGTAATTCTTCTTCCAGGTGATCCACTGACATGCACTCAACAAATACTTACTAGCACCTCATTACATGCCTGGCACAATTCTAGGTGTTTGGGATATAACATAAGAAAAATACTATAGGTCAAATGTTAAGAAGTGCTTTGGGAAAAATTAAAGCCGTTTAAGAGAATAGGAAGTGTTTATGCTGTTTGGGAAGATGTTTTGCAATTCTGAATAGGGTGGAGGGAGAAGTCTTCACTGAGAAATGACATTTAAGCAAAAGTGTCTGTGAGATGAGGGAGGCAAGACATATGGATCACTGAGGGATGATCATTCTGGGTGGAAGCAGCAGATGCTAAGATGTATGCCTGTTATGTTGGAAGAACTACAAAGAGATCAACATGGCTGAAAAGGAGAAAGTAAGAGGGAGAGCAGTAGGAGATGAGGTCAAAGAGGAAAAAATATCAAATCCATAGGGCTTGGAAGGCCACTGCAAAAATTTAGGCTTTTATTTGCATAAGATGGGAAGGCACTGGGGGTTTTGAGCAGGGCATGATCTGTCTTGGGATAGATCAGGGTCACTCTGGGCTCTGTGTTAAGGTTATTCATAGGAAGAGAAAGAGGTGGTGCAAGCAGATTAGTTAGATGGTCATTGTGATCATCCAGGTGAGAGGACAGTGGGGTTGACCAGTGTGAAAGCAGTGGGGTTCACAGGAAGCAATCAGATTCCCAATGTAGTCTGAATGCTGAGACAACAAGATTCACTGATAGATTAGATGTGAAATGGGAGAGGAAGAGAGCATCTGAGATAGCTCTGAGAGCTCAAACAACTGGCAGGATGGGGTTAACATTTCTTGAGAAGGCAAAGGCTGCCAGAGGAGTAGATATCAAAGGGGAGAAGGAGAAAAGATAAATTTTGAACATGGTAAGTTGAGATATTTATTAGACACCCAAATGGAGATGTCAAGTAATTAGTCAGATATATGAATTTCAGGGAGAGATCTGAGATATGAACTGGGAATCTTCAGCATATAATAGTGCTTAAGCCCATGGGACTAGATGGGTCATCCTGAGACTGAATGTAGCTAGAGAGGAGGAAAAGAGAATAAGGACTAAGCTTGTTCATACCCCAATATTAAGAAGTTGAGGGAAAGAGCAGGTAAAAAAGACTGAGACTCAGCAGCCATAATAGTAAGAGGAAAACCAGGGGAAACACAGGAAGCAAGTGGTTCAAACAGGAAAGAGTAATCAGCTGCTTCAAATTGGCTGAGAGGTCAAATGTGATGAGGTCGGAGATTTAACCTCACTGAAGTGGGTTCAAGAGGGAATGGGAAAAGAACTGGACAGCAAGTTTGGATGATTTTAAAACCTTGCTGTGCTTGAAAGGGGAGCAGAAAAAACGAAATGGTCTGGGAGGAAAGGTGGGGTCAAGAGAGAGTTTGTACTTTTTAACAATTGCATTTTGTGCACTGATGAGAATGACCCAGAAAAGAAGGAGAGGCAAGAGAGAGAAGGGGGAATTTCTGAAGTGAGGTCACTGAGTAGGACAGAAGACATTGGCTCTAGTGCAGAGGGAAGAGCCACAGCTAGGAGCGTAACAAGAGGGAGAGTGGGGCATACAGGTGCAGGTATCGGTATATGCAGTGATGAAAACTTGTGGAAGTCTCCCTCTGATTTCTCAGTAAAGCAGCCTCAGGAACATAAACCACTTCCTTTTTCCAAGTCTTTGTGAAAGCAGTAAGGGAAGGGAATGCAGAGTTGTGAGCTGCCTCTAGAGCGTGGAAGACCTGCCCCAACACAAACAAAGAGCTTCTCAGCCAAGGCTGATGGAGGCATTGGATTAAAGCATTTAAGGAATTCTCCATACAATTCTTAGCTGATCACCAAGCTACCTGAACAGAGACTTCAGTAGTTACACATGACAGAATAAAGACTCTAAAGAATGAGTCCAGGAAAGTCATAAACAAATTGCAACAAGAACAAAAATAACCCCTCTAAGGGAGGAAATTTCATTTCCCAAATTGTCACATTAGATTACTGACAATGCCCGTTTTCAACAAAAAATTATCAGACATGCAAAGAAATGTAGGGAAGTAATGCACACACAGATAACAACATCAACAACAAGCTGCCAACAGCAGCTCCCGTGGGGAAGCCAGGTGTTAGAATTACCAGGAATAAAAGTTAAATCAGCTATTTTAAGCATGTTCAAAGGATTAAAGAAAACCATGTTCAAAGAATATGAGAGTGATATTTGCCAAATATAGAATATTAATAAGGAAACAAAAATTTTAAAATAGAACCAAATAGAAGTTTTGGAGTTTGAAGTAAAAAAAATTCATGAGAGAGGCTCAACAGTAGATTGGAATAGAAGAATATAATCATAGAACTTGAAGATAAACCAACTTAAATTATCCAGTCTGGGGAATGGAATGAAGAAAAGAATGAAGATCAAGAAACAGAGCCTCAGAGACCTGTGGGACATGATAAACCATACCGCATATGCATACTGGGAGTTCCAGAGGAGAGGAAAAAGAGAAAGGGGCAGAAAGTATATCTGAAGAAATAATGGCTGAATGCTAGATTACCCCAAGGCCTATCTTATTTTTCACTTTATCTTCTTGGAAATTTATATCCTTGCCTTAAAGGACCATTACAAGGTGCAGACACCTTGTCTGATTCCTACCTTTTGGCTGCCAGCCTGCCTCACCAGTCAAAAATAAAACAGAACAAAACACAAGGGAAAATAAAGCAGGCTTTGGAGTATGTTCTAATTTGAATTCCAGCTCTATAATTTATTAACCATGTGACCTAGGGAATTGTCTTCTCTAGGCCTCAGTTTCTTCAATTACTGAAACGCAGATAATAATACCTTCTTCACAGGATTGTCGTAAACTTAGAAATTGTATAATGTATCTGGCTCTTAGTAAATATTAATAACATTCCCCCGCCCCCGCTCCTTTCTTGTGGTTAGCTTAGTAACCTAAGAGAGTGGTTTCAAAAAAAGTGTCAAATTTCTTCAGAGTGAATTAAACTTTGTCAATTAATATCTAAATATCTATCCTTATTCTGGAGGAGTTACTGGGAGAAAACCTAAAGCACTACATCTTTAGACTCTAGAGCTGGAGGAAGATGAAAAGCTGAGAGCTAAGTAGAGGCTGAGACTAATAACAGAGAAGCTAGAATGATCCACTAAAATTCAAAGGGTTCAGAGCAGAAATGCCACCATGCCAATAAAGCAGTAACTGTGGTTTGAGAGTAAAAGGGAAGTGATCCAGGGCAAAGACCTGCAAGAGGTGATGTTGACTTTTTCCTTTTTTTAAGTGCTAGGGACAGACACTTATTTACTGGCCTGATAGAAGTGAGCTCATCATTTTTTTTCAATTAGGACTTAACTCTAAGATTTTCAGAATCCTCCATACAATATGTATTGCCTGTTTTCTAAGGCTTACCCGGTCACTCTTCATTCTGGGTTTGTATTCTATATCCATAAGGTTAGTGCTGCACACTCATTACAAAGGCCCAATGCTAAGGCTAGAGACTTAGTCGCTGGGAGCACATCTGATGTTGTGTCACAGCCAGGCTGAAAGAGGCCTGAAGTCAAAGACCCCATTCCCTATTTCCCCATCTTCTCCTGGTCTTGCCTAGTAACTTGCCTATGTAGCCAACTCTTAAGGTCAATTCCAAGTAATTCAGTATGGCTCTTCCTTGACTTATGATAGGGTTACATCTCAATAAACCCATCATAAATTGAAAATATCCTAAGTCAAAAATACATTTAATACTTCTAACCTAGCTTAACATAGCCTACCTTAAACATGATCAGAACACATACATTAGTCTACAGTAGGCAAAATCATCTAACACAAAGCCTATTTTATAATAATGTACTAAATAGCTCATGTAATTTACTGAATACTGTATTGAAAGTGAAAACCACGGTGGTTGTCTGGGTAGAGAATGGTTGTCAGTGTTTGGTTGTGGACCTTTCATGATCATGGCTGACTGTTTGCTAAGGCTGCCTCTGCCTAACATCATGAGAGAGTACAGTACCACATATCAGCAGCCTGGGAAAAGATCAAAATTAAAAATTAAAGGTATGATCTTTACTAAATGTGTATGGCTTCTGCACTATTGTAAAGTTGAAAAACTGTAAGTCAAATCATTGTTAAGTCAGGAACTATCTATATGCCAGAAACATCAATCTCATGTCCAAGAACAAATCTTGTTGCCTATAGACCTGGTGTTTTACTGTATCAGAGATGAAACTGGGGTGTTTTTGAAGTCGACAATCAGAGTGTGTCATTAATCCCCACTCATCCAGGCCATATAGTGGGGTCTCTGGTTCTTTGCTCTATAACTCATATTAGTTCCATAGAGGCTCTTCTCCACAGGTCTTTTCTCCTTTCCTGATATTCTGCCCATTCTTCTAGTGAGGTTTCTGTTGAGAATAAACATACACCATACATAGACTGCTTGCCTGCCTATGGGCAATGCCTAAATTGTGAACTGCCTATTGGCAATGCCCATCTAATCTGAGCCAGAGTTTGCCATACTGTGGTTACACTGAATATGGTCTCTATGGTGTCCCTTTCTGTTTTACATCTGGGTTTCTACCTCTTGCCCATGTGACAAGGAGAAACTGACTCAGCTGCCTTAGCTCTGGGGCTTAGCTTATGAAGACAACATTTCTCAACCCTCAGTGCACATCAAAGTCATCTTTGAAGACTTTTAAAAAGTACCTATTGCCTGGGCCCCTTGAACAGAGCATCTGACTTAGTTGGTTTGGAGTGAGGCTCAGGCCAGGTATTAGCATTTTTTAAAGTTTCTCAATTGAATTGTGTCTGCTTAAAGTTTGTTGGATTCCTAACTCCTAGTACTCATAATGTTACCCTATTTGGAAATATCATTGCAGATGTAATTAATTAATATGAATTCATACTAGAATATGGTGGCCCCTTATCCAATATAACTGGAGTCCTTATATAAAGGGGATTGGACTATGCCACATATATGGAAATAATGCCATGTGAAGATGAACATCCAAGGAACATCAAAGATGACCAGAAATCACCAGAAGCTAGGGGAGACACCTAGAACATATTTCCCCAGAAAGAAACTACCCCATTATTGATACCTTGATCTTGGATATCTAGCCTATAGAACTGTGAGACAGTAAATTTTTGTTGTGAATGACACCCAGTTTGCCACATTTGTCACTGCAGCCCTCACAAATTAATAGACCAATCAAGACTGAAAACCACTGGTGGAACTGAGAACTCTGGGGCCCAGGTCTAAACCAAACAACACATTATATTACCCAGGCCACAGGGGCTGCTACAAAATTACACCAATGAGATGTGAGGGCAGATATGCCAAAGACTTCTGTAAAAGATGTTACACTGGCTTTAAAACAGAGAGCCACTAGATGACTTGCTCCTTTCTTTCTAGATGCTATGGCATATTGGTATAAGCCCTGGAACTTCTGCACCTATTCTGTCACCTGAAGCCAGTAGAACAACATCATCAACACAAGGATGATGGAATCACAGAGAAATATGGCCAGGGATGGCCATCAGCACAGACTAGAAGCTTTGTCCTTTGTCTTCAGTTATATGAGTGATACTGATATCATCACTCATATTATGATATTTATTTGAAATTATATGATATCATATAAATAAAATACTTTGAATTGTTTGCATACTGATACTAATGATACTAATGCCTAATAACCCATTTCAAAATAAATTAAAAGTTTTTAAAATTTTTCAGTCAGTACCAAAGGATGTAAAACCCTGTTGTACCTCCAAACTCAGCTTCCCATTTCTATATCCCAGAGGTAAATTCTATGTATAACCTACTGTATATTAGTCCAGGACTTGGTCACCTACCTACTTATACTACCTTTATCTAATTCATCCTCTTTCTCCTTTTTCTCTAATAGAATCATTTATATATACATATAACCTCAGTTCCACCAGTGGATCAGTCTTGATTGCTATATTAGTTTGTGATGGCTACAGTGACAAATACACACACACACATATATATTACATGTGTTTGTAAATAAATATGTGCAAAACACATATGTATAAATACCTATATTTCTTTATAGTTCAGCATTGTTCACTTAATAGCATTTGAATGACTGTCCACACAGATCTCCTTCATTTTTAATTGCTGCATAGTTTTTCAAATTATAAATTAATAATAGGTTTACTAGCCTCAATTGATGGTCATTAAGCTTATTGCTACATTTTTGCTGCCATGAGTCCTTTGCACATACCACGGTACTGCTGAGATAAATATGAAGGATCAATTCCTAGTGGTGATGTGACTGCCATAGCTGGACGTCAGCCCAAAGCCCATTCTCCCTTTCTTCTTTGCTAACCAAACCCAGATTTTGTGCTAGGTGGCAAAGTGTCCTGCTTCCAATGCTCAGCTTCCTGAACTCCTTTGCACTTGGGTGGCAAGTGAAAAGTAACCAAGGAGACAAAGCCAAAGATATATAAGAGGATGTGACAGAGTTCCCTTTCTGGCAAAGCTTACTGTAGGGTGCGGGCCCAGCTGGACATCTTCCTTTTGTCCTTTGATCTTTAAACCTTACTCTGGAATGTGTCTGATATAGAGACACATATATTGTAATCATGAGAATGCAAGTCACATGTCAAGAACAGATTAAGCCTTATTCCAGACTTCTTTTTTAAAACAAAAATAAGTTCTATTTAGTTAAGTCACTAATCGGGTTTTGTTTCATGCAGCCAAATGAATCCTGATACAAATGGAAATTCTAGGTTAAATGGTACATACATTTTAGAGATGTGGCCAAAATATCTTCCAAAGGGTAGCCATGCTCCCTAGCATTGCGCACAGGACTCACAAAGGTCAGCTTTTGCAGCTGGGTAAATTTTACCAACCCCTACTATTAGTAGGTCTAACTTTACCCCCAGTAGCAATATCCTGTGTGGCTATTGATTCAGCAAACATTATGCTTGTGCTTCCTAAAGTTACTACATGAGGAAATTGTCACAACAGAATATGTCAATTAATAAATGCTTAAATGATGTTTCCATCTACATTCTTAATCACATTGGTAAAAATGGAGGCTTTAAAATTTTGGTGTAAAGTGCACAGTGTTTAAAAATAAATGTACTCATGGAAGTACAAAAATGTTTTCATTCATTAATGACTATAATCAAGGCAATGGATTTTACATAAATTTGTATAAGTAGGTTGGATAAACATAATTCATTATTATTCTTAATGATCTCTCCAGTTCTGTTAATGACAACATCAGGGGAAAGGTCTGGCCCCAGTCTGTTGAACTACAATGGCTGGGCCACTGTGTCAAAAGAGGACTAGAAGATAAGGATGTGAGACAGAGTAGGGCTTCTCAAAAATCTATTACATACAAATCCCTTGAAGAAATTTTTAAAATGCAGACTCTGACTCAGTAGAACTGGTTTGGGGTCTGAAATTCTGCATTTCTAACAGGCTCCCAAGTGATACTTGATCCACAGCTAGAATCTTGAAATAAAAGGCAAGGGCATGATGCTCCCCATCAGAGGTGTGTGAGGTGGGCATAATTATCATAATAAGTAGCAAGGTCAGAGGAGCAGCCAGGGAGCATCCCTAAGAAAAAAACAGATGGGTAGCCAACAACATATTGCTCCATCTATACCACCATAAGAAACCAAGGATGGATAATCAGAAAACTGAGGGCAACTGTCCCAAAGAAAAAGTCACTATCCTTTGTCCAGTTTATAGTCCTAAGCCATTTTTCAGACCTGGAACTCACTAACCTAGAAGTGAGGCCTCAGAGGAAGGAACTGGCACCACTATGAGTGATAACTCCCCCAGTCCTTCCCCAAAGGGCTTCAGCCATTTCTTTGGGTAACCATGTACTAAAGAAGGGGCAGTGCCACTAGATACTTAAGAACTAGATATTTCAGTACTTTTAGACGCAAGATTTGAGTTGCTATTGATACCCAGGAACCAATATCATCAAGAACTTCCTCATAGAAGTAAGACTCATATAAATCAGCTGGTTCATGGACTCTCAGCCCAGATCTAGTTCCACAGCAGGACCACTTGCCCAGTGATCACTTCTTTAGTCTTCCACTGTGCAATGGGAATGAACATACACAAGGTTGACACATTTATTCCTTAGTGTGTTGGCAAGAGTTACGGTAGTTGAGAAGGCCAAGTGGAAACCTCTGGAAGTGCCCCTCCTCCATCCATGAAAGGAAATCACAGGAGAAATGGCAGGAATTAGTGCAACCCTTAAAGACCTAAAGAATGCAGAGTCGGTAGTTTCCTTCATTTCTCTAATTCACAAGACCCGCCGCAACAGAAGTCTGATAGATCCTGGAGAGTGACATGGACTACTGCCAACTCCAGGAAGTTTTTAGCTTTAACTGCAGCTGCTATACTAGATATACCTGGGGATACTGCTCTGAAACATTAAATAATGATCAGATGGCTGCCATCTTTGAGTGTGGCTCAGAAGAGAAAATAATTCTGCAGCAGGTCCAGGCTGCTGTGTAAGTAGTTGGTCACTTGGGCCATACATCCAGGCAAACAGTAGAATAATAGACATCATGTGGGATTTAGGGAAAGTCCAGTGGGAGAATCACACTGTTGACCATTAGGTTTCTGAAGATATTTGTTGCAGAATATTTACACCAACTGAAAGATAGATCTTGACATGCCTTGGGACCTTGGTAAGGACACAGTGCCTGGTGCATGTCATCAAGTGACTATACAGCCAGAGGTTCCCACCAAGAGCTGGGTTCTGGCAGACCCCTCAAATCAGAAGGTCCAGTGGGTTGAGGAATAATCCACTGTAAAATGGTAGTGAGATGTCCATGATTAGGCATGAGCAGAGGCAGAGGGCAAAAGTAGACTATAAAAGCAGGTGATGCAAACCTGTGTGTTATCCACCACTGTTATACTGGTACCTCTTCCTCAGCTCACACCTCTGACTACATGGGCTGGGGGCAGGGTATCCCTATAGCCCACTAATAAAGGAGCAAGAAGACCAAGCTTGGTTAATGGGTAGGTTGGTGCAGTACTTGGGTCAAGAAATTCTTCCAGTAGGCTTTCAGGGATACAAACAGTGCATCTGGTCACTTACTGTGTGTAGAAAGAAATGTAGCCTGAAGAAAGAGTAAGTACAGACTCATGAATGAGGCAAATGGCCTGGTTGGTTGGTCAGAGGCTTAAAAGGAAAAGCACTGGAAGATCTGGGCTAAGAAGATCTCAGGAAAAGCAAGTAGGTGGATCTATGGGAATGGATACCAAGTATAAATAAATATCTTTGCATCACAGGTTAATGCTCTTCACATAATAACTAGTAAGAACAGGCATACGACACTAAAGTGAGAATGACTCAGCTACTTGACATGTCAGTCTCTGTCAATTTTTATTTCAATGCTGTAGAATGGAGTGGCTCAAGTGGGAGAGATAGATGCTATTTTTTTAAAAGTAATCTCTAAGCCCAATGTGGGGCTTAAAGGCACAACCTTGAGATCAAAAGTCACATACATGCTCTATCAACTGAGCCAACCAGGCACCCCAGGAGATTAGATGCAATGCTTAAGTCCAAGAACATAGCCTTCCACAATGTAAGACTGACCTAGCTCCTGTCACTACTGAATATCCAACCTACCCACAACAGGAACAACAATGAGTCTACAATAAGACATTATTCCTCGAAAACTCCAACCAGCCACCTAGTGGTAAGCTGCCTATACTGGATTCCCTATTGCCTTTGAAGGAGTAGTCTTATGGGTTAAATTGAGTCCCCCAAAACATATGTTGATGTCCTAATGACTGGTACCTGTGCAACCTTATTTGGAAATAAAGTTTTGAAATGTAACCAACTTAAGATGAGGTTGTTAGAGTGAGATAATCCAGGTATCCTAATAAGAAGAGAGAAAACAAAGACTTAGACACACAAGACAAATACTACATGAAGAGCATAGTTATGTGGCTGTAAGACAGGGAACATAAGGATTGATGGAAACCACCAGAAGGCAGCAAGAAGCAAGGCATTCTCCTCAGAGTTTGAGTGGGAGCATGGCCCTGCTGACACTGTGATTTTGTACTTCTAGGGAATAAATTTCTATTGTTTTAAGGTATCCAGTTTGTGATACTTTTTACAGGAGCCCTAGGAAACCAATACAGGTAGTACTTCATAGTGACTGACATTGACACATATCCCAAGTCTGGATTTGCCTTCCTTGCTCACCAGCCTCAGCCAACATCATTATTCAGGGACTTAGAATATTTTACATACTGACATAAATATCACACATGATATTACATGGACATTATAAGGGATACAGGTCCTGGCAAATGAGTTGCAGCAGTGGGCATGTGACCACAGAATTCACACGTCCTTTCACATACCATACTGTCTGGAGGCTGTCAGGCTGAAAGGGTGATGGAAACTTCTTAAGGGGGCAGCTGAAGAGCCAACTTGGAAAGAATACCTTGTGTGAATGGTGTGCTGTCTTTTAGGATGCATTAATGTGTTAATCTTACTGTAACAACATATAGTACTGCTTCTGCAGTAGATAAATACATGGGCCTGGGAACCAAAATATGAAAGTAGAATCTGTCCTAGTATTCTCATTCAATGCCCCACCTGAGATTTTGTTCTTCCTGTCCTCACAGCTTTAGGCTTTACAGATTTAGAGGTTCTGTTTCTTAGAAGAGGAATGCCTCCACAAGGGGACACAGAAAATGTCCAATTTAGCATTGAATATGGCTGCTGCTCAGTCACTCGGGCTTTTTGTACCAAAAGACCAGCAAGCAAAGAAGGAGGAGAAATAATACTGGCAAGAGTAATTAATATAGTCATTATAGAGGGCGACAGAGGTCTCATTACACACTGGCTGCAGAGAAAATATCTTTGGCACTTAGGTGATCAGTGCAGTAGCTCTTTGTATTCCTCTGTTCAGTTTTGACAGTAAGTGAACAAGGACAATAACCGTTAGAAGTACAATGTGGCCAAGGGCTTAGACACCTCAGCATGAGGTCCTGGGCCACCTTACCAGGTAAGTTACCTACAACAACAGAGATCCTAGTCAAGGGTAAGAGGAATCTGGAATAAGGAGAGAAGGGTGATGATTAGCATCAGTTGCAGACCTGAGACCAGTTTCCGCATAGGGGGATATACTTCATCCCAATAAACATCCTCCTTGAAAATTTTCCCTGTGAAAGAGACTACTGTACCTTGGGGGAGCTGTTCCTAAATGCACTGAACTTATCACATGAAGCATGTAGACCCAGGCAGTGTAAGGGCTAGACTATAGTCTTTCCTCTGGTGCATCACCCAGAACCAAATACATTACTCTCTAGAAATTCCTCTTGGTTGAATGTAGCTACATCATTCAATTTTATCACCTGTTCCTAAAGGTAGCCAATACCCAGTTACTGAGGATGCCCAATGTCCAGATTCCCTTAACTTGATTTTGGAATGGCTAAAGCTGCTTCTACAGTTGTATTTCAGTTCAAATTCTGCTGCTCAATTTTCCTTTTCTTGTTCCTTCATCAGTGTTGTACCATAGAATACCCTCTAATAAGCCTCTGAAGTCAAATCTCAGAGCCCCAGATAGGTTTCCAAGATAAACACCCATCCCTATAACAGTAGGGTCTCAAGTCATAGATACACAATCATCTGACAGAACAAAGAATAATCTGAGACTCCTAGACCAGGGACCATGGCTAGCAATGCAGACATAGCATGGAAAGGGAGGTAGACCTCTGGGATAAACAGTATAAATTCAACCTAAAGGATAGCATTTAAATATCAGATTCCATACCTAAACTCAGCTATGGAACAGTATCTCCAATACTCTCTTATGACAAAGAGGAAGAGTGGCAAAAATAAGGCCTATTTGGGAGTTTCCAAAGATGACACAATAGGACATTTGATCTGATAGAATATCTGTTGAAGAGAGTGAGGTGAACCTAGTAATATAGGAGTCAGAACAGTATATGAAATGTAGCTCTTTGAGTTGGGATGCTGAGAACAACTGAACTAGGTAACTCTTTGTCAAATCCTGAAGTACTAGGCTTTTGCAACATGAGACAGAATTTTCCTCTAAAGATAGAAGATGCCTATAAAATATATGCTTCAACTTCAGAGGTCGTGGAGCATTACAAGGTGAGGCATGTTGTTCAATTGCACAAATATGGCTGTCACTGATATGTGAAACTTTGACTCCAGCTATAACCATGAGACATAAAAGGAGAATCTGAAACAGTACCTAAGGAGCTGTTAGATATGAGTGGATACACACAGAGCACTGGGGCTTTGCCATAGATCTCAGAGTATAGCTTGCTTGACCTTAACTTAGTTTTAAGAACTCCTTTTTCTTTGATAGGAAAGATAATAGTAAACGTGTAGTCTTTGCTCCTTAGATTAAAAGGATTTCTTTAAATTCCTATGCAATTGGTTGCTGAAAAGGGATATGCTTTCCTGAGGCAGAGGAAGGGCATATTAAACATGGCAAAAAAATAAACAAACAAACCCAGGAACATAGGCCACAAAAGCCTTCCCAAACCAGGCAAGAAACATGAGAGAGAAACTATTGGTTTAATCTCTCTATCCATTAAGGTCCAGTCAGAAAAATGTAGAAATGAAACTTCTTCTCTTCTTGTCTCTGAGTCTTCCTTGAGTGTCTCTCAATGGCAGAATCTAATGGGAACTAGCAAACAAGGCCAAATGGGAAATATAATTTTTCAGAGTTCCAATCCCAACCATCACAGAGAGGGTGTGGAGCTCAGAGTGAGTGGGTATATAAAGAGTCCTGTCTTGTAAGTAGAACTCTGGCAAGGCTGTAGAGACAGTCCAAGTGAGCCTTCAGATGACTGCAGCCCTAATCAAGACTGATTGTAACCACATCTCAGCAAGTGAGAACTGTTGACCAGTTACCTGACAGAAATATGAGACGAATGGAGGCAAAAATCCTCAATAAGATATTAGCCAACTGGATTCAATGATACATTAAAAGAATTATTTACCAAAACCAAGTGGGATTTATACCTGGGATGCAGGGCTGGTTCAATATCCACAAATCGATCAATGTGATACATCACATCAATAAAGGAAAGGACAAGAACCACATGATCCTCTTAATAGATGCAGAGAAAACATTTGACAAAATACAGCATCCTTTCTTGATAAAACCCTCAAGAAAGTAGGAATAGAAGGATCATACCTCAAGAGCATAAAAGCCATATACAAAAGGCCCACTGCTAATAGCATCTTCAATGGGAAAAAACTGAGAGCTTTCTCCCTAAGGTCAGAAACATGACAGGGATGTCCACTCCTGCCACTGTTATTCAACACAGTATTGGAAGTTCTAGCCTCAGCAATCAGGCAATGCAAAGGAATAAAAGACACTCAAAATGGCAAGAAGGAAGTCGACCATTTACTCTTCACGGATGAAATGAAACTCTATATGGAAAACCCAAAAGATTCCACCAAAAAGCTGCTAGAACTGACCCATGGATTCAGCAAATTCACAGGATATAAAATCAATGCACAGAAATCAGTTGCATTTTTTACATCAATAATGAAGCAAAAGAAAGATACCAAGGAATTGATTCCATTTATAATTGAAACAAAAACCATGAAATACCTAGGAATAAACCTAACAAAGAGGTGAAAAATCTATACACTGAAAACTATAGAAAGCTTATAAAAGAAACTGTGGAAGACACACAAAAAATGGAAAATTATTGAATGCTTCTGGAATGGAAGAACAAACATTGTTAAACTGTCAATACTACCCAAAGCAATCCACATAGTCAATGCAATCCCCATCAAAATAACACCAGCATTCTTCACAGAGCTACAACAAACAATCCCAAAATTTGTATGGCACCAGAAAAGAAACCTGAATAGCCAAAGAAATCCTGAAAAAGAATACCAAAGCTGAAGGCATCACAATCCCAGACTTTAAGATACATTACAAAACTATAATCATCAAGACAGTATGGTTTTGGCAAAAAAACAGACACTTAGATCAATGGAGCCCAATAAAGATCCTATAAATGGACCCACAAATGTATGGCCAACTAGTCTTTCACAAAACAGGAAAAAATATCCTATGGAATAAAGACAGTCTCTTCATTTTTTTAATTTAATTTTTATAGTTTATTTTCAAATTGGTTTCCAAATAACACCCAGTGCTTCTCCCCATCAGTGTCCCCCACCATGACCATCACCCCCTTCCCTCCCTCCCCCTCCCCCTTCAGTCCATGGTTCGTTTTCAGTATTCAATAGTCTCTCATGATTTGTGTCCCTCACTCTCCCCAGTTCTCTTTCCTCCTTCCTCTCCCTATGGTACTCTGTTAGGTTTCTCCTGTTAGACCTATGAGTGCAAACATATGGTATCTATCCTTCTCTGCCTGTCTTATTTCGCTTAGCATGGCACCCTCAAGGTCCATCCACTTTGCTACAAATGGCCATATTTCATTCTTTCTCATTGCCATATAGTACTCCATTGTATATATATATATACCACTTCTTCTTGATCCATTCATCAGGTGATGGACATTTAGGCT
>NC_043703.1:68312536-68317981 GCF_006229205.1 Suricata suricatta | reverse complement strand
GGTACATGTGCTCCTATGCATCAGCACTTCTGTATCCTTTGGGTAAATCCCTAGCAGTGCTATTGCTGGGTCATAGGGGAGTTCTATCGATAGTTTTTTGAGGAACCTCCACACTGTTTTCCAGAGCAGCCGCATCAGTTTACATTCCCACCAACAGTGTAGAAGGGTCTCTCCACATCCTCACCAGCATCTATAGTCTCTTGATTTGTTCATTTTAGCCACTCTGACTGGCGTGAGGTGGTATCTCAGTGTGGTTTTGATTTGTATTTCCCTGATGATGAGTGATGCTGAGCATCATTTCATGTGCCTGTAGGCCATCTGGATGTCCTCTTTGGAGAAGTGTCTATTCAGGTTCTCTGCCCATTTCTTCACTGGATTATTCATTTTTCAGGTATGGAGTTTAGTGAGCTCCTTGTATATTTTGGATACTAGCCATTTATCTGATATGCCATTTGCCACTATCTTTTCCCATTCTGTTGGTTTTTTGGATTGTTTCCTTTGCAATGCAGAAGCTTTTTATCTTGATGAGGTCCCAGTAGCTCATTTTTGTTCTTGATTCCCTTGCCTCTGGGGATGTGTTGAGGAAGAAATTGCTGCAGTTGAGGTCAAGGAGGCTTTTTCCTGCTTTCTCCTCTAGGGTTTTGATAGTTTCCTGTCTCACATTCAGGTCCTTTATCCATTTTAAGTTTATTTTTGTGAATGGTGTAAGAAAGTGGTTCTGATTTTATTTTTCTACATGTTACTGTCCAGCTCTCCCAACACCACCTGTTGAAGAGGCTGTCTTTTTTCCATTGGATACTCTTTCCTGCTTTGTCAAAGATTAATTGGCCATATACTTGTGGGTCCAGTTCTGGGTTCTCTATTCTATTCCATTGGTCCATTTGTCTGTTTTTGTGCCAATACTATATTGTCTTGATGATGACAGCTTTGTAGTAGGGGCTAAAGTCTGGGACTGTGATGCCCCCCGTTTTGGTTTTCTTTTTCAATATGACTTTGGCTATTCGGGTTTTTTTGTGGTTCCATATGAATTTTAAAATAGTTTGTTCCAGCTTTGAGAAGAATGCTGGTGCAACTTTGATAGGGATTGCATTGAATGTGTAAATTGCTTTGGGTAATAACGACATTTTAACATTGTTTATTCTTCCGATCCATGAGCATGGAATGTTTTTCCATTTCTTTGCGTCTTTTTCATAAAACAGCCCTCCATAATTACAAAAGAATTGAGACCATACCATACACACTTTCAGATCACAGTGCTATGAAACTTGAAATCAACCACAGGAAGAAGTCTGGAAAACCTCCAAAAATGTGGAGGTTAAAAACTACCCTACTAATGAATGATTGGTTGAACCAGGCAATTAGAGAGGAAATTAAAAAATATTTGGAGACAAATGAAAATGAGAATACAGCAATTCAAACTCACTGGGACTCAGCAAAGGCAGTCTTAAGAGGAAAGTTCATTGCAGTCCAGGCCTACCTCAACAAATCAGAAAAAGCACAAACTCAAAACCTAACAGAGCACCTAAGGAAACTAGAAAGGGAGCAGCAAGAACACCCCTAACCCAGCAAAAGGAAAGAAATAGTAAAGATCCGAGCAGAATTAAACAAGACAGAATCCACAAAAACAATTGAACAGATTAATGAAACCAAGAATTGGTTTTTTGAAAAAATAAACAAAATTGATAAACCTCTAGGTAGGCTCCTCAGAAAGAAAAGAGAGAACATGCAAATAGACAAAATCATGAAGGAAAATGGATCTATTACAACAGATTTCTCAGAAATACAAGCAATCATCAGAGATTACTATGAAAAATTATATGCCAACAAACTGGACAATCTAGAAGAAATGGACAAATTCCTAAACATACATGCACTACCAAAATTCAAACGGGAAGAGATAGAAAACCTGAACAGACTCATAACCAGTGAAGAAATTGAATCAGTTATCAAAAATCTCCCAACGAATAAAAACCCAGGGCCAGATGGATTCCCAGAGGAATTCTACCAGACATTTAAGGCAGAGTTAACGCTGATCTTTCTTAAGCTATTCCAAAATATAGAAATGGAAGGAAGACTACCAGACCCATTCTATGAAGCACATTTCACTTTGATTCCCAAGCTAGGGAGAGACCCAACAAAAAAAGAGAACTACAGGCCAATATCCTTAATGTGTACGGATGCAAAAATACTCAACAAGATACTAGAAAATTGAATTCAACAGCATATAAAAAGGATTATCCATCATGATGAAGTCGGATTTATTCCTGGGTTACAAGGCTGGTTCAATATTCCCAAATCCACTAATGTGATACATCACATTAACAAAACAAAAGAAAAAAATCATATGATCCTGTCAATAGATGCAGAAAAAGCATTTGACAAAATACAACATCTCCTTAATAAAAACCCTCAAGAAAGTTGGGATAGAAGGAACTTACTTAAACATCATAAAAGCCATTTACAAAAAGCCCACAGCCAATGTTATCCTCAATGGGGAAAAACTGAGAGCTTTCTCCCTGAGATCAGGGACATGACAGGGATGCCCAATCTCACCACTGTTGTTTACCATAGTGTTAGAGGTCCTAGCATCAGCAATCAGACAACAAAAGGAAATAAAAGGCATCAGAATTGGCAAAGAAGTAGTCAAACTTTCCCTTTTTGCAGATGACATGATACTCTACATGGAAAACCCGTCAGACTCCACCAGAAGCCTTCTAGAACTAATCAATGAATTCAGTAAAGTTGCAGGGTACAAAATCAATGTACAGAAATCAATTGCGTTCTTAGACACCAAAAATGAAGCAACAGAAATAGAAATCAAGAAAGAGATGTCATTCACAATTGCACGAAAAACCATAAAATACCTAGGAATAAACCTAACCAAAGATGAAAAAGACCTGTATGCTGAAAACTATAGAAGATTTATGAAGGAAGAAAGTCTCTTTAGAAGATGGTGTTGGGAAAACTGAACAGTGACATGCTGAAAAATGAACGTGGACCACTTTCTTACACCATACACAAAAATAATCTCAAAATGGATGAAAGACCTAAACATAAGAGAGGGAGCCATCAAAATCCTAAAGGAGAAAGTAGGCAAAAACCTCTTTGGTCTTGACCACAGCAACTCCTTACTCTACTCAACATATCTTCCAAGGCAAGCAAAATTGAATTATTGGAACCTCATTAAGATAAAAAGTTTCTGTACAGTGAATGAAACAATCAGCAAAACTAAAAGGCAATGAGAGAAGATATTTGCAAATGACATATCAGATAAAGGATTATTATCTAAGATCTATAAAGAACTTATCAAACTCAACACCCAAAAAACAAATAATCCAGTGAAGAAATGAGCAAAAGTCATGAATAGATACTTTTCCAAAGAAGACATCCAGATGACTAACAGACATGAAAACATACTCAACCAGACTCATCATCAGGGAAATGAAAATTAAAACCACAATGAGATACCACCTTATACCAGTCAGAATGGCTAAAATGAACAATTCAGGAAACAATAGATGTTGGCGAGTATGTGGAGAAAAAGGATCTTTTTTGCACTGCTAGTGGGAATGCTAACTGGTGCACCCACTCTGGAAAACAGTAGGGCGGTTCCTAAAAAAGTTAAAAATAGAAGTACCCTATGACCAGCAATTGTACTACTAAATATTTATCCAAAGGAGACAGGTGTGCTGTTTTGAAAGGGCACATGCACCCCAGTATTTATAGCAGCCTTATCAACAATAGCCAAAGTATAGACAGAGCCCAAATGTGCACTGACAGGTGAATGGGTAAAGAAGATGTGGTACATATATACAGTGGTATATTTCTCAGCAATCATAAAGAATGAAATCTTGTCATTGGCCACAATGTAGATGGAACTAGAAGGTATTATGCTAAGTGAAATTAGTCAGAGAAAGACAAATATATGACTTCACTCATATGAGGAATTTAAGATACAAAACAGATGAACATAAGGGAAGGGAAGCAAAAATAAGATAAAAACAGGGAGGGGAACAAAACATAAGGGAGAACAAACTGAGGGTTGCTAGAGGAGTGGGGGGGGATGGGGTAAATGGGTAAGGGGTATTAAGGAAGACAGTTGTTGGGATAAGTATTGGGTAATACACATAAATCACTGGAATCTACTCCTGAAATCGTTACTGCACTGTATGCTAACTCACTTGGATGTAAATTTTTAAAAAGAAATTAAAAAACAGAAATATGAGAGAAAATAATAAATTGTTGCCTTAAGCCGTTAGGGTCTGGGATTACTTGTTACTTATCAGTGGGTAAGTGATAGAACGAAGAATCCTTCCCAGAGAACAGCACTAGACCCTAATCATGATGGACCACCCATTTTCCTGCTTTTGAATGGGAGTGTCTATTGCATGTCTATTTCATACTGAGGCAGTTATAGTGTCTCATTAATTTTCAGGTCCTCAAAGCAAAAAGGAATGTATTTGAGGAACTTTACCTGAAAAGTCTCATCTACATCTAGACCTGACTCAGAAAATGAGATCCTGGACTCTAAGCCAATGCCATAACAAAACAAGACTTGGAGGGTTCCTGTGGGAGGAATTTGTATTTGTGGCCAGGGGGTAGGCTGTACGGCACATTAATGACAGCTGCACATTCTTAACACTCTTCCTATAGAAAAGTGGGGTTTGTTTCCCCACTCTTAGAATTAGGGCTGGCTTGTGACTACTTTTACCAACGGGAGTACGGCAGAGTGATGTCCATTCTGGGTCTGACTTCAGAGGATCAGCTATTTCTGCCTGGCCTCCCAAACCCTACCCTAGGCCTGACCTGTGAGAAGAATATCAACCATGTGGAGAGGTCCTGAGACACAAGAGGAAGGAAAGAGCCCAGCTGAGTTCAGCCCTCCAGACGGCCATCAAGGCAACCAGGCATTTTAAGAGTACAATTGTTAGCAGTGCTTAAGAAAAATTGATTCAGTATCTAATGGATAGTTGATACCTGTCACAACACAGCATTTTATATACTGTTAAGTGAAACTGCAATACAATCTAAGTTTATTTTGGGAGTGTTTGCTGTATCATTGGATCTAATGAAATGTTTAGAGGTGCAGTAGGCATGACTTTGAGTAGATAATGAAAGAAAATGCAAAATGCTAATTGATTCATGATGTGGTTTCATCTTAGCTTGGGCAAAGCATGCAGTATTTAATACATAGTAGCAGAATATTTACTATTGAAGCTTGAAAAGATGTGAGTTCTTTGTGTGCAATCTTTCATTTATGCATGTGAGAGGGTTTTCTTTTTTAAATATTTTTACATTGTAGTACTTGTTTTGCTTGTTGGGGTGTTTGCTTATTTAATACATTCTGTCAAGGACAGAAATTACATGCTGTTTTTTTTTTTCCCCATAGGAAGTATGTCTTGGGTTTTTCCCTTATCATTTTCTTTACTTTTTTTTCCCCCTCTT
>NC_043703.1:68306666-68312436 GCF_006229205.1 Suricata suricatta | reverse complement strand
GGGGGTGATTATGTTTAAATGAAGTTGCTTTTACAACACCAAAGACTTAATCATCCATTTCCTACATAAAAGGTAGCTACTTTTTTGCATGGACCTCAAGCATATTGTAGTATAGAGGTGGAATTTAAGGAAAGGTATTAAGCAGGCTGTGTTTTAGCTTATGGGCAAGTAATAAATTGTATCATTTACCTTGAATGTATCATAGATAAGCTGCTATATAATGATTGCCACTTCAGATAGCCGTGAAATTAGGTGATTAACTAGTTGGTACTTAACCTTCTAATTTCTGTATAAGTCTAATTACATGAAATAGAAGTGGGGGTTTTGATTTTTTACTTTGCTTTTCTGTTTTGAGTGTCATTGCAACTACTGTATTGTAAATGATGGAAAATAATTGCATATGTTAAAAAAATATGAAACTTTATAAAGTAAAAAGAAAAATAGAGTACGATTGGATCCTTCAGACCAGACCATCCACCAGTTAAGTACCATAGAGTTGCCCTTGTAGATGTAACGTGGAGCAGAAGACTGTCCCAGCTCAGCTGCACCCAAGGGACCCATCAAATAGTAAGATGTAAAATAGAATAGTTGTTTTAAGCCACAGGTTTGGAGAGTAGTTTTTGTTGTAACAATAAATTCCCCAAATGACTTGCATTTGTTCTACTTTTGCTAGCTTCCACTTTATGGCCCTCCCACACCCCAAAAGGGTGAAATTCTGCTTACTCTGGACTTCTTAAATATCTCCTCAGATGACATAATACTTTCAACAGTAACCTCTCTATTTTACTGCACACAATCAAACAGCATTAAGAAGACCCTAGGTGAATCCCTATTGAATATTCTCTCCCCATTTCTATAATCCTGGCCATGCTAGTTTTTCTGAAAGGCTAAAGAATTTAACTTGGCTGCCTGATGGAAGATACACTATGGTAAACTAGCATTTTTCATTTAAAAGGCAAGAACACACACTGTAAACAAAGAATAATTTCACTCCAAAGAATGCTCTTTTAATTTGGCTGTGTGGTCAAAGGCTCTCTTTCCCCTGTGGAATCACTGAGACTTGGTGTAACATGGGGTGGTTATATTTAGAAAGCACTTACTTTGGACAAGTACGCCAAATTTGTTCAGTTATGCACCACGTGCTTTTCATTTTGCAATAATCTATTATGAGATTTCTATTTTCCCTGATTCTCCTAGATAATCTTTCCTGAATGACAGCATGTTAAAAAATTGCCAGAGCTACCTTTACTGGCTTATAAAGGTTTTTGACTTGTTTTAAATATTGGCCTCATGGTATTAAAGTCTTTTCCTGGGACACCTGGTGACTCAGTCAGTTAAGTGTCCAACTCCTGATTTTGGCTCAGGTCATGATCTTGAGGTTTCTGGGACCAAGCCCCGTGTCAGGCTCTGTGGTCTCTCCCTCTCTCTTTGCCCCTCTCCCACTTGTTCATTCTCTCTCTTTTTCTCATAATAAATAAATAAACTTAATTAAAAAAACTTTTTAAATATATATTATTACCAGGATGTATAGTGGCTTTTCCTTCAGAATTGTGGCATTTTACCTTTAGGCTTCACCTATTATTAAAAGTATTAAATACATACTTGTGAGTGAATTCCCAGGCTTCTCCCTTCTATACAGAATCCTCAGCTTTTTAAATAGGTTTTACTCATGATTCAGATGCAGTTGGGGCCCCTCCAGGGATCAGAGGTTTAGGAGGGAGGACAGGCTCAACAGAGAGCCCTCTGAGCAGCCAACACAGGGCTGACACTGCATTTCAGAATCACATAGGCAAATTAGGAAACTGAATTTAGTCTTACCAGACAACAGGATCTGACTTATAACATTAGTGCTACTACTAAGGATCTGAAAATTCCCTTAAAACAATGTAATAGTTCTCAACACAATGTACACAGTGGAATCACCTGAGAAAGTTTTAAAGGTCTCCATACTGAGGGTATACCCAAGATCCACTACATAAGAATCCCCAAGTAGGATATCAGTATTTTTAAGTGTTCTCAGGAAATTTTAATAAGCAGTCAAAATTGAGAACGACCTGAATGTTAATCTTAAGGAACTAAAACATCTGCCCTCATTTTTTGGGAATTGGTAGCAAAAATGACTTGGCACTCAATCATAGTTGTGAACTGATTTCTGAGGAACACAGATATTAACATGAACAGTGACCAAAAGGATAAAGTGGCTGGTGTGGTTGGGGAGCGACATCATAGATGGTCCTGTGGCTCCAGAAATTATCACAGAATTTAATGACTTAAAGGGACTCTTAGGCTTTAATGCTGTAACTGGTTGTTTTACAAATAAGAAAAACAAATGAAGTAAGCGGTATAGGCAGGATAAGAGCCTGGGTCTCTTTATTGTTAGGCCAGTGACTTTTCCACTGGCCCCAGTTCATAGCAGCTCAGTGCTCAGTTTGGAGGTCACATATTCCTGAAACCCAGAATGGCTAGCTTTAATTTGCCTAACTCACTCCCAGAGAAAAAAATTGATACAGAGATAATATGGGTCAGTATTTCATTCACATCTGTAGGGGTTTTTTTTTTTCCAGTTAGAAAGTACTTACATTTTTGATAATGATGAATACTCCCTCTGTCCTTAATTTCTCTACATTCCAGAGTATCAAGAACTGGATTATATCTCATTTGGTCATTGAAATTGTCCATCACAATTTAGAAGTGATTTCCCTTTTTTCTTATCTCTTATAAAATATACATCTCTCAGAGTGCCTGGGTGGCTCACTAGGTTAAGTGTCTGACTCTTGATTCCAGTGTAGGTCGTGATCGTGTGATTCATGGAATCGAGCACAGAGGCTGCTTGGGATTCTCCCTCCCTCCCTGTGCCCCTCCCCTGCTGGAGCATGTGCACTCTCTCTCCTCTCAAAATAAATAAACTTTAAAAATCTATATACATCTTTCACTTTAACTTCATCATTTACTTCCCCATATTAATACCTATTTGCCCACATGTATATATACTTATTCTTCTAAGAAATTATTAGTATCTTAAAATCTCACACAAAGTTGTTACTAATGTAGGCTTCTATAGTTGTTTGATTCTAATGTTCAACTCATTTTATATTTCCATTTTCATATTTTGTTGCAAGGTGAGGGAAGAGAAAGATTTTACATTTATATAAAAAACAAAACTTGATCTCTAAATGTGGATTTTCCACTGCCTGCTGAACCAACCAGGGTGTTCCAGCTTCTTTTAAAAATGGAGGTTTCAAGAGGGCTCTCATATTAAGCAGCTGCCCATGATAAGATGGCTCTGTCATCCTAATCATTCACTGGCCACCCAAAATCTTTCTACCTGACATCTTTCCTTCTTGAAAAACCACAGTGATATCACTATTACGTCAATTACAGTGAAGCATTGTCTCAGCAATTTCTTTCGACTGTATAGCTTCATGGACTGTTCTAGGGGGTTATGGATAAAGTGACTATATTTTCCAGTGAAAAGTCAGCCCAGATTAACAGGAGACTAGAATGTTGGTACTTATGGCTGCCATAGTTAAGATTTTCTTCCCCCCCCCCCCCGTCCCTCAAGAGGATTAAAAATAATATGATACCTCATTGAACACACTTACCATCCTAATCCCTGAGACCCATATACCAGTTTAAAGACCAAACTCTGTCTCAAAATACCTTCTTTGAAATGTGTTTTTTTTGTCAAAATTTATCTTGAAAAAGAATACTTCCTTAATTTCAGTCTCTTAAATTATCCTAGTTGCTTTAGAGTCTATTTATATTTTCAATTTCATAACTCCGAATTTTAGACTGAGTGGAAGTGACTTCTTTTAAAACAAATATTAACAATCATAATGTTAATATCATTATATGTTTTATATTTTTATGTATATAGTGATTTGTGAAAAATAAAAATGAGTCACCATGTTCATTAACATTCAGGTAGTGGTGTGCTATTAAAGCTTTAACAACTTTTCAAATAAAAATTTTATTTTACAAAATAAAAATATGTAGACTCCACCAATTTCTCTGATGCAAATACTGCTATTCTGTTTGATTTCAAATAACCATTGACATCAGTATACAAAGAGTTGGGGGGAGATGTGTAGAATTGATAATTGTGTGCCAGCTGAGGTATATCACTGCATGTCCACATATAGTTTTTTTCCTACATCTTCCTATTAGATTTTTTTTTTCATTATGTGGTTATCAAATCAGTGGCAAATATTTTACAGACCATTGTGGCTATTTGGAGTCCTTTGTGGTTCCATGTGAATTTTGGAATTGCGTTTTCAATTTCTGTAAAAAAATGTTTTTGGGATTTTAATGAGAATCACAATAAATCTAGATTGCTTTGGGTGGTATGGATATTTTAACAATGTCGTCTTTCAATGCATGAAAATGGGGATATATTCCCCTTTGCATCTTCTTAACTTCCTGCATCAATTTTTTATAGTTTTCAGTGTACAAACCTTTACCTCCTTAGTTAAATATATTCCTAAGTATTTTATTCATTTTGATACCACTGTAAATGAGACTGTTTTCCTAATTTCCTTTTCAGGGAGGTTGTTGTTAGCATTAAGAAACATAACTAATTTCTATAGGTTGATTTTTATCCTGCAATTTTACTGAATTTTTTTTTTACTTTGTTTTGTGGAGTCTTTAGAGTTTTCTACATATGAGGTTATGTCATCTGCAAACAGGGACAAGTTTTCTTACCTAATTACTCTGGCTAGGACTTCCAGTTCTGCACTGAATAAAAGTTGTGTGTGTGGCATCATTCCTTCATTCCTGATCTTAGAGAAAAAGCTTTCATATAGAACTACAAAGAACTCTGAACAACCAAATAGTCTTGAGAAAGAACAATGATGGAGGCATCATACTTCTTGATTTCAAACTATATTACAAGGCTACAGCAATTCCAAAAGTATGCAATAAAGACAGACAGATAGGCCAATGGAACAGAATACAAAGCCAGCAATAAATCTACACAATACAATTAACTGATCTTCAACATGGTACCAAGACTACAGGGGACAGGATAGTTGCTTCAACAAATTGTGCTGGGAAAACTGGATATCCACAAGCAGAAGAATAAAACCATACCCTTATCCTACATCATATACAAAAACCAACTTAAAATGGAGTAAATACTTAAACATAAGACCTGAAATCATAAAACTCCTAGAAGAAAACATAGGGTAAAAGCTTTGGTCTTGGCAATGATTTCATGGATATGACACCAAAAGCACAGGTAACAAAAACACAAATAGACAAGTGGGACTACAGCAAAGGAAACAATAGCATGAAAGTGAAATAAGTCAGGCAGAGAAGGACAGATACCATATGTTTTCACTCATTGGTCTAACAGGAGAAACCTAACGGGACCATGGGAAGGGGAAGGGGGGGAAGAGTTAGGGAGAGGGAGTGATGCAAATCATGAGAGACTCTTGAATACTGAAAACAAACTGAGGGCTGAAGAGGGAGCCGGGAAGGGGTGGGGGGGTGAGGGTCATGGAGAGGGGCACTTATGGGAAGAGCACTGGGTGTTATATGGAAACCAACTTGGTAATAAACTATTTAAAATGTAAATTAAATAAAAAATTAAAAAAGAAAACAATAGCATAAAAAGACAACCTATGGAAAGGGAGAAAATATCTGTCAACTATGTATCTGATGAAGGATTAATCTAAACTATATAAGGAACTCCTACAACCCAATAGCAAAAGAACCAATGACCCAATTAAAAACAGGGTTAAGGACTTGACTGACACTTGTCCAAAGATCT
>NC_043703.1:68279486-68306566 GCF_006229205.1 Suricata suricatta | reverse complement strand
TATATTTAATGGTACGATAAACTTAAAAATCTGTTAAGGTGGTAGATCTCATGTTAAATATTCTTAACACAACTAAAATAATTAAAAAGAGAAAGAAAGATGATTTAGGTCACATAGTCATGTTCTGGCTCTATACTTACAAATCGTGAAACTTGAGCTAATTTCTTAGTTTTTTAAAGGTTTCCTTTCCCTTTGTGTATAAGAGGATGCTACAAAGATTAAATAAAATTAGATTATCTTTTAATAGTACTGAAAGCAATACGTCAAGAATAATAAGAAACTCAGGAATGAACTAGCAGAAAAAGAATCCAAATATGGTTAAAACCAAAATTATTCTTTGAAACAAATAGGTCTCTTTTGCTTTAAAATAAGTTTTTGGAACTTCTCTCTACATAGAATTTCTTTATTCATCCCATGGGTTTAGTTTTTCTCAATCAATTTTTTTGTACTCATAAAGATAAAGAACCCCACAAGTAGTGTTGTATAGATGGATATTTGGACTGGGGGACCCACTTAATTGTTTTTGTGTCAAGAATATAAATGCCTGGTGACAAGAGTGGGCCCCTTAAGGAAATCAATCACCACAAAACTTATTTCTGTTGGAGGGTGCAACATGTTACCCCTCACCCTTCTATTTTTGACCCTACAAGTATTCTCTCCTTACTTTCCCTTGCCCATAGATTTAAAAAACTACTTTCAGAATTTTTGTTTGAAAAATAAAATAGGTACATAGGATATGATATGGGTTTGAATATGATTTGGTGCTCTACAGAAAATTTCAGTATTTCAGATTCAAATGTTTGCTCCTTCAGGTATAACTTTACCCAGTTGCAAGGGACAGAAACTCAATCCAAAATAGCTTAAATCCAAAATGGCACTGTTGGCTCATATCACTAGGAAATCCATTCTGTGACTTAAGGAACAGCTTGATGGAGGTGTTCAAGAGATGCTACTGAGTCACTTCCTCCCTCCCTCGCTGCCTCCTCCCCGCCCCATACACACTTTTTTCTCTCTCTTTTCACTTTTCAGCTCTATTTGCCTATGCTTGTCTTCACCAAAGTGGAGGTCAGACTTCTTGACTACAAAATGGTCATGGCAGCTCAATAGTCTTTGGAGGTAATAGTCTCAGAAAAAAAAGAGAGATCCCCTATCAGCACCTTAATCAATCCCAGAATTAGCCCTATTGGATCTGATGTTCAGCCACTCCTATGGGGAAATCACTATGTCTATGGAGATACAGTATTCTATTGACCAGTTTGAATCATGTGTCTACACCGACCTGATCATAGGAAGGTAGGACCCCTCTATAGAACCCTCTAGAGTCACCTGAAATAAAGAAGCAGTAGCTCCTCCCATGCAACAAGAGCAAGAATAACAAAAAGAAAGGCATGATGTGCACCAGCGTCACCTAGCCTAGGTACTCTGCAAAATCTTAGGTGGTCGTCTAGTCCATGCTTAAACACATCCAGAGTTAAAGAACTCTATTATATGCTACTGATACTACTTCTGACACAAATATCAAGAGCAATCATTTATTGAATTTTTAGAAGCTGACAAGTGTTGGGTGGACATAGTCCTACATTAGGAACTCCACCTGGCATCCTCAAGCTATCTTGCCCAAAGCCTGCAGCTCCCACTACCACCTGCCTCAGAAAAATGGGAGTTCTGGACAAAGCCTGTTTCTCACATGGCTCACTTCCAAAAGGAATACCTGCACAAGGCACCTGACTGTTAGACCCAGCTCCAATGTTCACATCCTAGTGGCAAGAGAGCCTGGGGTTCTGATTTTGGATTTGTGCACTAGACAACAGAACGAAGATGATGGGAACCAGGAACAACAAGCATCCACTTGTCCTTCTAAGATCTATATACAGTCTTCTCATGTGCTTCAACTTTCAAACATTGACAGTTACTCCTCCTTAACATAATACAAGTGAACAAATCAAAATTCACTCATCCTATATCCAAAAGGAAACAATCCAAGAGTCTCTCACTGCATCCAGTTCCAAATTTAGGAATTTTGAGCCAAATCCATTTCTCACCCAGTTTTCTCACAACTCCATACTGGTTCTCTGAAGCCTCTGAACTACGTTTGTAAAGTTCACCGCCATAACACATCCTATATATATCAGCAAAATGGAAAAGCTAAAAATAAAGACATTATCATTATATGATACAAGAAGGAAATATGGCACATATCACCATCCTCATTTCAGCAACTGGTTGCTAACAAGTAGTTTTGTCACTTTATCAGCTCTTTCTACCATGGCCAGGCCCCAACTTGTCTGAGTTCTTGGCCCAGTGGATGGCTCCAAACCTTATTCCTGAGGCATCTAGATCCTTGGTAGTCCCTTCTGTATGAGATGCCATATTTTCTTTGCAAAAATTGAGGTGTTTCTCTATCTCTGTTACCTAACTAGATAAATCCATAACCCAAACTACCTATAAACACAAAATAAGAAAGTGGAACAGGACTGTAATTACTCTACACTCACATCAGATGAAATCAAGATCTGACTGAAGGCAAATGTTTACGTCCCAGAAGGAAAATACTCTATCTATGGTTACTTGGACCTGTTTTTGGTTTTTCATTTATCTGGTTTCTGAGAAGTCCTCCAGTAATCTCTTAATCTTATGTAAATTATTAACAAATAAACTATTTACATGTTTACATCTCTTTGAGACAAATCAATTTTGGGGGGTAAATTTCTTTTTTTGAAGTAAATAGTACAAACCCCTGAATACCACAAAACAAAATAAAAGTTTTGGGATTACCTTTCTACCTTTATTATGTGCTTAAACTAAGTTTTCCAAATATCTGCTAAGGGAGAAATTACTGTCTTGGGAATTTCTTAAAGGCTGTGTCTATTCTACCTTTACCTGTGTCTACAGACCCAATCTGGAATAATTTGGTCACAAAAGCATACTTCTTATCAATAAAGGTTGAAGGTATCAATTATATATCATCAAATATATAATCAAATGTATGCTACCATATAACAAAAATAGTAAATACACATGTGCAAGGAGGAACCCCAGATAAAAAAAAAGAAGAAATGGAAATGCATGTGATAATTTAACCAGACTTATTTCTTAACCATTAAAACCATTTTACTATTTTGACTGATGTAATGAATTTCGACAGAACCAAAAATATTGGAATGTGGTGCTAGTTAATTCCAATTTAAAGTCTGACTCTATTTTATAACTCTATTATCTGGGAAGTCTGTATGTCTCACCAATTATTTTCAGAAAAAGGAAATGCAAGCACTGCATTAGAACTGAAAATTAAAAGTAATGTAGATTCCCAATCCCTCTTCTGATGCCCTTAGAGTCATAGGTGCTTTAGCATTCAGAATTCTGCAGCATGGTTCTAAGGCAGCATCAGTAATTAAATACACTAATATTTCTGTATAGCAGTGTATGAATATTTACATAAAGTAACATGAATAAAGACTAACTGAGGCCTCATGTCAAGTAAGGTCAAGTTTTGTGGCTACGTGAGTTCAGGTCAGATCAGGTTTTGCAGTCAAATGAATTACACAAAATATTTTCAATTTTCAGAGCCTTTTTTACATTTTGGAAATGTAGACAAGAGACTGAGAACCTATACTGAAAGGAGGAACTCTGTTTTTAAGGAGTTTTACATTGCTCTTGAGTGATTTTCTTTAAGGCTTCATACAGTATCTAAAATGATTGTAAAATGCTGTGATTAACCTTCATTGTCAAAACAAAACCCAAAACCCAAAACCCCTCAATTTTTAAAATCATCTCTCCTGTACAAATAATAATGTATTGAAAATTAGAGAGAACTATAGATTACGTCCATTTTCTTCATATCAAAATCAATAAAACACCAATGTGGTTCTTCTAAGATTTTGAGTATTTACAATTTGAAGGGAGATATGACCTAGTATGGAACTAGGTATGATTGTGTGTGTGTGGGTGATGGCCCAATGGGGGGGGGGGGCGTGGGAGCATCTGGAAAGTAAATCTTTCTCTCTCTCTCATTATTTCCCACAAATTAAGAAATTGTTTTTCAGTTGCAGAAAATTAAGAGCCTAACAGGTGATTGCTAATATTTATAATATATTTTATTTCCTTTGTCCCCCCATTCCAGATAATCAAATACTTACCACCTCATTCATACCCCTTTTCATTCTGAAATAACTAGAAAAAGGCTCCTATCTTTTCCACCGTTTTGAAGCAATAAACTTTACTTGTCTTGTTCCATGCAGGAAGTTAAAACACATCAGTCAATTTCATCAGCTAACGGCTGAAAGATTTAGATAAATTTCTCAATGATACTTTCAGCGTAACTCAGCTCCTACACTGGGGAGCTTTATAAAATATATATAAAGCAAGAAGTACACTGCTCCACAGTGAAACTTTGGCAACTGTTTATAAACAACTTGCTGAAGTGATGTGGGGCCACTTTGGGCATTTTTCCGAACCTCCAATATTTTGCCAATACATCAGCATGACACTGAGTTAGAAAGTGAGGTCTAGAGTAGCTGGATATTTCCTTTGAAAGAAAAATGTTTAAATCCTAAACTAAAAACTTGGACTGTGAGTTTTGGAAAGCAAATGTGTCAGTGCAGAAGACTTTAAAATATTTATACCCCTCAGCTGGAAATGAGAAATGGGGAAAAAATAGACAAAGATGGTGAGACAAATATAGAGAGATGTTCTGCCTAGCATTATTTACAGTAGCAAATAAGAGTAAATAGTCTAAACACATAAGGAGAAGGCTTCTAAAATCATTATATTCATTCCATGGAATATAATATAACCATCAAAGCCATCTACAAAAAAATATTCATAATGTTAAGAGGAAAAGAACAGGATCCAAATCTATAATAAAGCATCATCTTGGTTATCAAATTTTCCCTCACTACTGAATCATTCCCATGAGAAAATACACTTGGTCTGCTATTGACCAACTTGGAAAAAAATCCCTTAACCCAAATATCTATCTTGAGCCTATACGTCATTTCTCTGCTCCCCTTTACAGTAAATTTTCTTGAAATATCAATATATTTGTGGAGTATTTGGGTGGCTCAGTCAGTTGAGAGTCCTACTTTTGATGGTTGAGCATCTGTCTCTTTTTTTTTAATGTTTATTTTTAAGAGATAGACAGAGACAGAGTGTGAGCAGGGGATAGGCAGAGGGATAGGGAGACACAGAATCCAAAGTAGGCTCCAGGCTCTGAGCTGTCAGTACACAGCCCTATGCAGGGCTTGAACTCATGAACTGTGAGATCATGACCAGAGCTGAAGTCGGTCACTTAACCAACTGAGCCATCCAGGCACCCAGAGCATCTGACTCTTGATTTCAGCTCAGGTTGTGATCCTGGGGTCATGGAATTGAGTTCTGCATCAAACTCTGTGCTGAGCATGGAACCTGCTTAAGATTCTCTCCCTCCTCTGCCCTTTGCCCTCTTCTGCTCATACAATCAATCTCTCTCTCTCTCTCTCTCTCTCTCTCTCTCTCTCTTAAAAAAAAAAAAAAGTCTATACTTGCTGTCTCTCCTGAACCTATTCCAGTCAGGATTTTGTTCTCGCCATTCCACAGATTCATAACTTCAATGTTGTCAAATCCATGAATCAACTCTTCACTCCTCTCAGATCTGCAATGTCTGATACAAGTGATAACTTTCTTCTTGACTTCTAGAGTACTCTCCTGTCTCAATTCTCCTACTTTATTTTATTGGCCAACCTATCTTACTCCTTTTTGCTATATTCTCTTCACTCTCTTGCCATCTAAACACTGGAGTGTCTCAGGGATACACCCAAAGACATTGTTTCAAATGTTTCCCACATAGTTTAAAATCACCTGGTCTCATGACTTTAAATATCATCTATATGATGACATATGACATCTCCCTCACCAATCTGTGTGACCTCTCTACTATAGCTTCTACTGTCCTCAACTAACTCCAACTCTCCCATAGTCTTCCCACCTCAATAAATGGTTTCTAATTGGGCGGGCCAACAATTTTGAATACTGTCTTGGGTCCTCTCTTTCCTGTACCCTATATCCACTCCATCAGAAGATGTGTTTGAGGTTACCTTCGAAAAACCCAAAAATCTTCCCACTCTCTTCACCTCCAGCACTGCCTCCTAGATTCAAGCCTCTCGCCCTGCATCTCACCTATTGTTTACAGTAGCCTCTGACTGGGCTTATCCCTTCCATCCCCAATTCCCACTGAGCTCTTTCCTATCTATGGTCCTGTCTCAGAGAAGCCACTGCCATCTTTGTAAAAGATTAAGTCAAATCATGTCTTCATCTGTTCACTTGGAAACTTTCCATCTGTGCCTGATATTGTAGATCAATACCCGAAATTAATTCTAAACCTGTCCAGTACAAAGAATTTAAAACTGTCTTGAAGTTATGCTCTGGACATTAGATTCTGCCAATTAAGGTGAACACGGAAATGATACAGAGGCAATCTAACCACCGCCTTAACTGCTGCTGCCGGCAAGCATTGCTGTGAATGGAGTGTTTTTTGTTTTGTTTTGTTTTCTGCAGCAACATCTTACTGTCCAGAAACCACCCTGGATGTAAACTACAGGCAGTTGCAAAAGCAGCAGCTTCCTGATCCCTGACCAAAGTGTCAACTGTGTACTCTAGAGGCGAGCAGATGCTATGTGCACTCCTGTCTCTACCTTCCCGGTCCTGGCAGAAAAGCAGCTTCCACGGCATACTCTTGTGGGGGAGTTTTCTGAAAGTCATCCCCAAAGGTCCACTGAGAACCTACTTCTCAGCCTTTCCAAAGATTTTGTAAGCACCAATTCACTGTATTATACCCTTTTCTCCTTCACGTTGCCAGAGAGGTTTCCATTCTCTGTTACTTATTAATACACTATCACATCAGCAGCAATTCCCAAGCCCTGTTCTCACCCAGGAAACCCTCTATGTTCTGGTGCCCTAATGCCTCTTTGGTCTAAAACCTTTCACTTTCCTTCTTCTCATTCTGCTCCAGAATACAGGCAGAAAAATAAGCATACCATTAAAAGAAAATTTAAAAAAATAAAGGTAGAGCTGCTCAACTGCATTCTCAGTGAGTGCTATCATGGACAAATATATTTGCATTGCCCAGAACAATAACGTGAAATACTAAATGGAACATCATTCTTTATCCATTACTAACCCTTAAAAAGACTCTGGAAGCTTCCCTCTTCTTGGTGATTCTTTGGATTTATTCTAGCTTCTTTGAGTTCCTTTTTTTACCTGCTTACTCTGATCAGTGTGGGATTCAGGAGTATCATCTCCTTGGTAAGAACACTCTGCTTACATGGCATCCATTTTTTTTGTTTTTGTCTTTCCCCCTGTGGGATATTCAGGTTATTTTCAATAAAAAGTAAAAGCAAAAACTTTTCTTTCACATGAATTGTTATTATGGTTTGCATTCCTCATTTCACATTTATGTTGTTATTTGAATTTAGAAGAATTTTACATTTGAGTTTGTACAATTTCAACTCACTGGCTGATACCTTCCAAAGGGCTAGTCTTATGTACACTTTATGAATTCTGAATCTGTCATCTTGGTATTTACCTATAAATTTTACCATAAGTCAGCCACTCTGCTATACTCTTAGGACTAAATTCCACAGCCAAAAATCTATAAATATGCCCAACAACTAAATATGCTGAAATCTGACATGATGGATATTTTAAAAAGCTATAGTCATTTATTCTCTTTTAGTTATTAACAGTGAACTGTTACCTTGAGTCACAAACTATTTATTTTTAATTCATATTTAATTTCCAAGAAGGAAAACATGTATTTATGCTTAAGTGACCTTTTAGATATCAGGATATTATCAAACCTATGGAAAAACACTTTCAATTGGTTTGATTATGAGTCATCTTCCTCAATATAGATGGATGGCTTTGATCTCAAAGAAGTTCAAATTTAAGAGTTAGATTTGAAGTAGATGCTAGAAATATCTGTATTGGTAGAAATATCTGTATTGTATTTGTGTCTTGAGGCATAGGATTTCCTGATTAGTAAAAGGACTGAAATGAAAAGCTTGTTGGATAGGCCTCAGGGACCTATGACCCCTGACTCGTGGACTCTCTTCCAGGAGAACACTTCCTGGAAGGACGTGGTGTGTGGAGTTCTTAAAGCAGGAGTCCCCCAGCAAGGCAGGGAAGAAGGATTCTGCCATAATGCTGATGGAGGGCCCAGAAGGCAAAAATACTTTTTGTAGAAAGCTGTAAAATAAATTCAGTAAATGAAGTTTTTCAATAAACTTAGTACATAAAAATCTTCAAGTGATCTAGAAATAATTTTACTGGAAAAAAGGGGCTATCTTTCAGTTTAAATAATTGTTGAAACAAATATAATTGACTATTTAATATTTTTTCCATTGATTCTATATAGATTTGGTAATATCCTTCATGAGTACAGGTGCAAAAATTCTATACAAAATGTTGGAAAAACAAATTCAACAATGTGTTAAAAGAATAACATGTCATGACCAAGCAATGTTTATCCTAAGAATACAGGGTCATATTTGAGAGTAACAATGATAATGATTGAATTATAAGGTTTACATTGGATAGACTTATAGCATTTAGCCTAGTGTGTGAGCTTAATAAACTCTCAATAAATATTGGGTATGACAACTACCAATGGCCTAGCTTTCTTTTCATTTTTGGAAGCACAGATTAGCTAATTTTCTGAGAATGAGGAGGCCAATACTTGAGAGAAATGATGAAGGTTTAGATTAGCCATGGAGGGGCGTGAGCTGAAGCAGTAACCGTGATGATGCAACAGAAGGACAGATGATTAAAGCCAGGGGCCTGCCTGACATGGGGATCCAATGACTGTCACAGCACCAGTGTTTTGCCATACCCTCTCGGAATGCTGAGCTATTTGAATGTGGAAGGGTGAAAGGTAGGGTTTTTAAAATCCAGGGTTAGATCTTGCCCAATGAGGTAGCAAAGGATAGTGATGAGGAAACTGAGAATGCTCATAAGGAAGTGAATAGGACAAATGGTACTCTGAGAACCTGAGCTGGTAAGAGACAGAAGGGAGGCCATGAGGGCCAAGGGAGGGATCAAAGAATTTCAACCTCTGTGACAATGGAAGAGTAGTTATAGAAGAAGTAATAAAACTAGAGGAAAGGTGGAGGCTGTGGCCATAAAAAGAATGTGGCAGAAATTTCCTTGTAACATCTCATCTTCCCCTTCAGTAATGGCTCTCTTTTAGGCCTGGCACGTTGTCACACACATAAAGTCTACATTTCCCAGACTCCAGCTTAGGCTAAGCAGAAAGGTTCTGTGGAACTTCTGGAAAGTCTCCTGGAAAGCGATGACATGAACCCTTTCCCTCTTCCACCTTTTACCTTGTTCCTCCCCTCTGGAATGCAGACATCATTACTTCAGCATGGCCATCACAGGCCTGAGACCATGCTTTATTTTGTATTTTATGTGAGGGAAATATAAAATCTTATATGGTTTAAGTTTTTACTTTGAGATTTCTTGTTATTCCCAGCTGAACCTAAATGTAATGTATGCAATGGATGCCAAGTTTAATGATTTCTCAAATAAATTACCATCAGGATGTCCAGGCTGTGGCCATGAGAATTACAAGAAGTGTAAGTATATCTGACTATTGACAAGTTTTAAATTATATCAAAACCTATGCTTCTGTAAGCTTTCATCAGTTGCCTTAATCCTTCCCTAACATAGCATACCAAATAAAATGAATTTACTGTTTTCCCTCATGACATTTGAAGGCGGCAGTTGTGGCTCCAAGTCATGTTCTTTACAGGCTGCACTTCTCCAGGTTTGTCAAGCTCTCTTTCTGTGGCAAAGCTTCACCTTTCTGTACCCTCCTGGATATGTTACTCTGAACATAGTCCAGTGTGTCCATTTCTTTTTCAAAGTGCAAGGTTGACCTGAATAAGGGGCACAGGTATGGGTCTGAGCCGATGACATCTCACTCCAGATGACATACTTCTATTACCACATTATCTTTTCCAGCAGAGACATTTCCCATTCATATGAAACTGCTTTGATGAGAATGCATGCCTTTCATACCCAAGTTGCTATTACAACCACATCTTGCCCAATCTCTGCTTGTGTAGTTTTGATATTTCTCAAATGCAGGTGCACAGCCTTACATAGCTAGCTCTGTTGAATTTCATCTTGTAAGATGTGATTCCCTGCATCAGCCCATGGGGACTTCTAGGAATCTATTTCTGCCACCCACTGAATTCCACATTGGTAAGCCTTGTGTTATATGCCATTTTGATAAGACTGCTCTCTGCTCTCTGATTCTTTATTTAACTCCCTGATCAAAATGTTGAACAAGGCCATTTGTTCTTGGGCAGGGACCTTCCTCCAAGATGCCATTCATCACTCTCTTCATCAGTTTGGAAAGAATAATTTCCAATAAGTGATAGTTCTCTTAATTGCATTCAGGATTTCTTAGCTCAAGGAAAGGAAAACTGAAAGATTCCTAAAATAATTCACTTGGCCACTCAAGGCTTTCTAGAGTTGGTGGGTATTATGGACTGTTTGAGTCTCTTCAAAAGTCATACATTGAAGCTCTAATCCAAAATGTGATAGTGTTAGGAGGAAAGGCCTTTAGAAAGTAATTAGACTTAGATGAGGTCATGAGGGTGGAGCCTCATGATAGGATTAGCACTCTTATAAAAAAAAGGAAGAGCCAGAGCTGCTTCTCTCTGCCCCGGTGAGGACTTAGCAAAAGGGAAGCTGTTTGCAAGTCAGGAAGAAGGCCCCCACCCAGAATCAAATCTTCTGGCACCTTGATCTTGGACTTCCCACTCTCCAGAACTGTGAGAAATAAATATCTGTTGTTTAAGACACTCAGTCTATGCTATTTATAACAGCAGCCTTAGGTGCTCCTGACAGCTGTTATATGACCATGGATTTCCAATCGGTGTCTTTCTCAAGGTGCCTATAGTTTACTATTGTCCAAGCTATGGTGTGTCAAGATTGAGCTGGATCATTTTTCTTTATGGCAATGATGTACATATTAAAACAGAGTATTGAATTGCATACCCAAATCCAGGAGGCTACTGGAATATGTGCCTATACGGAGGAGGTAGTCACAAATGCTTAGTCTATTTTAAGGCCTTAGTTTGGAACTGGGCTGGTGATCACATGAATGTGCCCAGAATTTTTGCCTCTCAATTTATAAGCCACATGGAATTGGATTCTTGTTCCTACTCTGTGTTTCTGCCAAGCCAGAGAACCCGACCAAGCGATACTGTAAAAAGTATGGAATTTCAATTTCATTATGGTCTGTGAGAGAGAAGTGTTTGAAGTTTCCCCAAGTCATCATAAGCTTTTAGAATACCTTTTATTCTTTTTTGTTGGAAAGACCAGATGTCAATTTTTGCTCCCCAAATATTCATGATATATTCATAAAGAAGAACAGTTACCTTTTCAAAGGCACTGAATCTATTCAAGAAGTCTTATCATTTAAAATGCTAAAACTGTTAGACTCTTATTTCCCACATTGGTACAGCAGGGAACAATTTTATTTTCATGCACTGAGGGCTTGAACTCAAGGTAATTCCAAATCGTGTATCAGATACCAATAGCAGAGTAGTGATTTTACCTATGTCATTGACTCTTAGGGGATTCACACAAAAGGGGAGGCATAAGTGGACTGAAGCCTAAGAGTCTGATGAGGACATATATTGATCTGTGCTCTCATAAAAACAGTTGAGATTCTCAGGCATCCAGAAACTCATTCTCTGATAGTATTCTTATGCTGGGGTCCCCGGCTCAGGTGGAAAAGTGATTCAGAGAAAGTAAATATGGACAGGAAATCTTCCAATCTGGGATTCCCTGTGGAGACTCAAAGTGGTCCCAGTTATGATCCAGGGCCAAGGCTAGGCTAGGAGGCCAAACTTTCATGTAACTTTCTCATATAATTTCATGTTGAGATCTTCTCAGCTCTTATGTCTCATGTGGCCTCTCAAAAAAGAGTACGTATGGCTATTCTTTACACAGTACTTCCCAAATCAGTCAGAGGCATGTTTGCATTTTTAATTCTTGTTAAACTGTTGTTATGTATCAGGCACACAGTATTAGAAACATAATCATATTTAACAAAAGCCCTCCGAGATATAGCTATGATATATTATTCTCCACATGATACAGATGCAGGATATGAAGATCATATTGGTTAATCAATCCTCTTAAGGTCACACAACTAGAAGCACAGGAGCCAGAATTTGGACCTAGGTCTTTCTGACCCCAAATCATGGTTTATTCCACTATACAGGCTGCTTCCACTTGCACTGAGCAGCAAGATTCTTCCATTTCAATTTTGTTCCTGGGATCCAGGGGGTCAGAGCAACCTTGAGAAGGAGACAGACAGCCTAAAATATCTATCTGGCCCTGCTTAGCACTTTTTTCTGACTCATGTTTGCTTGCTTCTGAATCCACTCACATAATTCAACTACTTCAAGGCCTGTAATTTCTGAGCTTTGATCCTGACCTGATCTGGGGGTTGATCCTGCTCAAGGGAATACTATTTGCTCCACTTCAAGGTAAAAAAAAATAGTCAATATTTTTTCTGGTATGTGTATCATTCGTAGTTATGTGTGGCCTCTGTCTTGGTCACCAATGTGCTGGTCATAGTAAGTGGTCCCACTTCCTTACAGAGCACTGAAATCAAGGGAAATCAGGATCAATGTGTAACGTGGGTAGAATGTTCAATTAATTCATATATTTTCCATGGCATATCCGTATTTTGTTCTGAAGAACAAGGAGTTCTTTCTGACGTAACCATACAGATAGGCATTAATTATTGCAGTTGGACTCCAGCAATAAAAGCAGCAAAACCAAATGATGAAAAAGGTAGTTCCAAGAGGCTCAGCTAAGCCAAAAAGTTCTACCCACCAACAAGACAGGTTTAAAAGCAGTCTGCCTGCCTTATAGTGGTTTTGATGTTCCTGTCAAATTTCCTTTGGCCTAGAATCATACTTTTTTGTCATTGGAAAAGTCCATTTTAAATATTAGCCTAAGTAATTAGGGATTCTCAAGAAGTTCCCTAATAGATGAATACCAGAAGTTTCATGGAAGAAGATGTTGTTACTGGTTGCATTCAAATGCCTTCAAAATTCAAAGTGGGAAATGTAAAAAGAAAACCTAAGGTGAGTTTTAAATTTGAATCCTCCAGAGCAGCTGTAGCACAATAAATCAGGTATCACAAGGTAATTAGCCCATTTCCATATCCTGATTGAAAATATAAATAAATTCAAATTTAGGAGGAGCATCAGTTTGCTAGGGATGCTGTTACAAAGGACTACAAATTTAATAACTTAGAAATTTACTGTCTCACATATCTGGAAGCTAGAAATCTGAAATCAAGGTGTTAGGAGGGTTCCTTCCGAGGGCTGTGAGGGAGGGATCTGTTACAGGGCTCCCTCTTTTACTTGTAAATGGCCATTTCTTCCCTAAATCTTCATGTAGCCTTCCTTCTTTGTGCCCAAATTTTCTCACTTTTAGGGAAATAATCATATTGAACTAGAGTTCACCCTAATGACCTAACTTGATTACCTTTGTAAAGACTCTCTCTCCAGATAATGTCACATTCTGAGGTTAACTGGGGATACAAACTTCAACATGTGAATTTGGTATGGGGGGTGCATAATTCAATCCATAACAACCTTTCTGCCTCTACATTTGAGTGATAATCCCCTTGTGCTGTTGTTAATGTGATTTATCTTCCTTTTATATAATTAGATTTATGAGAAAATCATCTTTTTTTCCCTAAGAAATCTTGGATTAATCAAGTCTACTGTTTTCACAATTATTTCTACATTCATTTTATTATTAATTTTTCATGATTTTCTTATTAATTTGTTTTCATCATGATTATAATAAAAACTTTCAAGGCTATGAATTTACTCCTAATTACACTTTAGGCAGTAAGTACATGATTAAAACATGAGCTTAGGGTTTGAATTTTAACTCTGCGACTCATCTCATAGGTGAGATTAAATAAGATGCTTGAGGAGCTCCTGGTACATGATTAGTATGAAATAATTAATTTACCTGAAGTAGGACTGGTGATAGTGGTAGTAGAATTAGCTGTATAATCTTCAGCATATTATTTAGCCTCCTTGCACCTCTAAGTTTTCTCATATGTAAAATATAGATATTAATAGTATTTATCTCAGAGGTTTTGTGAAGATGAAATGATACATTTCATATTGATTCATGCAACATGTATTTACTGAGTACCCACTATATGCCGAGCACTACTCTGGGTATGTGGGATGTATTGTGAACAAAACAGAAAAGTTTGGTGCTCATGTTAAGCTTACATTTTTAACATTAAAGTGAACATTCAAAATGATGAATGAAGAAACCATATAGCATGTGAAAAGGTGATATAAGCTACATTAAAAAAAATAGAATAAGGTAAAAGGAATCAGGAGTGATTGGTGGGAGAGGGGATTGTGATTTTTAAAAGGGTAGTCAGAGAAGGCTTCCCTGAAAGATGACACAAGGTCAAGGTGGGCAAAGCCGAGGCTGTGAAGAACTGGAAGTGTACAAGAACAAAATGTGTTGTTGACAACCCTCCACCACCCTTCATTCTTGCCTACTGCACACCCCCTTGGCAGCTCTAACAAACAAGAAGTACTTGGTTAAACTGAAGGGACTGGCAAACTACAGCAGTTTTTGTATGGCCCACAAGCTGTGAACGGTTTTCACAGATGAACATTTCCAATCAATCTGATGATAGGGAACACTAACTTTGTACCCCACCTGGGTGAAATAATATTCCACAAAGGGAAGAATTTTACTTTCCGTAGTAGGCCTGTATTATATTCATACTCAATTTTTATTATTCTATTTTGAATTTCATCAATTAAAAATTGGGGGCAATGTGTTTTCCCTCCTGTTATAAAAGTACCGATAAGATATTTTTGATTTGGCCTCTTGGCTCATAAGTCTGAAAATATTTGCTATCTGGTCCTTCACAGAAAAAAAGTTGACCTACGCCTGAGTTAAAGCAGTCATTGTCCCAACTTCTCACCTCATAACACTCTATATCCCTGCAAGAACCGTAAGGACCATGCCTTGCAGTGATAAAAAGATGAGAAGTGCAAAGAATCTGCTGGCAGCGGTCTATTTATAACTAGCAAGTAGGCCCCTGGGAAAACAAGAAGCTGCTGTACCCTTGTTTTAGCCTACAGTACTTATATTTTGACTCCACCTAGAGTCCAGTCTATCATTGTCCTCTGGGCAGTCTCTACCAGTCCATTCAGCAGCATGGCTGGCTTCCATGACTTCATGAGGCTTATTAATCCTCCTACGTGCATTACTATATCACAATATAATGGATTCGTGTCCCAAGTTACTTTCCTTGGCAGCTGGGTGGTCCTTCCTTAATAGGACTAATGCTAGTTAGTTTACATTGATGCTGTATGCAAGTCAAATTAATTTTCAAAGATCCAAATTATATTAAGAGTCTACATTGCTGGTAGAAATGTAAAATGTTGCAACCACTGTAGGAAACAGTTTGGTGGGTTCTCAAACACGTAAACATGGAATTACCATATGACCCAGAAATTCAGCTCCTAAGTATATACCCGCAAAGGATAGATAATAGGGATTTAAGTAGATATTTGTGTATCAATGTTAATGATAGCATTGTTTGTCCTCAGCTGGGAACATCAGTATCAGGTGATTCAAATTTTTGCCACTCTGGACATGTCTGTGTATGGCCACAAAAGAGCCACAAGTATTGATTTTGGGGTTATAAATAAGTTTTAATGAGTAGGCAGATTCACAAAAACAAAATTTGTGAATAATGAGGATAATGAGGATCAATACTCCAATACAGTGGACTATTATCAAGCCCTAAAAAGGAATACATTTCTGATGCACTCTATAATAAAGATGAAATTTGAAAACCTGATGCAAAGTGAAAGAAACCAGCCACAAAAGGATAAATGGTGTATAATTCCATTTATGTGGAATTTCTATAATAGAAAAATTTATAAAGACAAGAAGTAGATTCGAGTGACTAAGGTGTGGGGAGATGGGGGTAGTTGTTGCTTAATGGGTACAGAGTTTCTACTTAGGCTAATGAAAAACTTTTGTAAATAGATAGTGATGATGATAGCACCACACTGTAAATATAATTAAATGCCACTGAACCATATCCTTAAAAACAATTAAAATAGCAAATTTTGGGTTATATATATTTTACCAAAATTTAAATAAAAATTTAAAAGATTCATCAGGGAAGAGAGAGTAGTCAGTTGCCTTTGAGGGGCCAAAGAAGGACAAGGGGTTCAAGCTGACAAGCCTTCAGCTCTCAGTGGAAATAAGTAATGCTATTCAAGTAACATTACTTCATCACTGTCATTATAATTATTACCTTCTTACCCGACTTCAGAGCTCATTACTCTTAGCATTATGAAGCCATACATATGACAGGCACTTGCTAATGTCATTGTGAGGGGCCCTAGCCGTGTCTGAATCATAGAAAGGATGTAACAAATGACTGAATTCTTTACCCAAAGGAGCAGAGACATAGATTAAGGTGGAAAAATCTGAGATTTTACCGCCTGCCTAGTGAGTTCTTAATAAAGCTGAGTAAGCAACTCACCTCTATCAACTAATGCTGCCAGTTTCTTGCTTTTCTACACATGATTACCTCCATGAAATTCTCCTCACTTTTGTATTGATTCAGTCCCCTGCATGGTTTCAATCTCTTTTCTCTTACTTTCTCAAGGGAGTGGGGGGAAGAAAATCAATTCAGAGTGGCTGGAAGACATTTAGCTTTATCTAAAAGTGATCGATGGCAATAAATTTCATTTTTGTTATTCTCTTGTTCCAAGAAGCTGAGTTTCAAGAAAGCTTTGCAGAAAACAGATGGTGAAGAGAAACATAAGGTAATAGTTCCCTCAGGGGAAGGACATGCTCAGGAGAACTCTGTGGATCAGTCAAGGGCACGTTCAGAATGCAAATGGGAGAAATAAACTATGCATGAGCAAGGGAAAAAATTAACAAGGAAACTGAGGAAAGTAGACTTTTGACCACCATTCATGTAATATGCATATTTAAGAGCTGAGAATCAGTCATGAATGTTCAGTGAAAATAATTATGTTTGTTAAATGTTGGATAACCTGGTAACTGCCTTGTAATCTTAGGAGATGGGTACTCCAATTATTATTTTTTTGAATGTTTATTTTTAGAGAGTGCACATGCTCAAGTGCATGTGGGGTAAGGGTGGAGAGAGAGAGGGAGACAGAATCCATGTGGTCAGCTAAGAGCCCAATGCGGGTCTTGATCTCCCAAACTGTGAGATCATGACCTGGGCTGAAATCAAGAGTCAGAGGCTTATCTGACTGAGCCACCCAGGAGCCCTATCTGATTATCATTTTTATATTACCAAAGATAGATAGTAGGATATTTTGGAAGAAAAAATCAGACACATGATGTATCTTGAATTTCTCATAGTTTTTCCTTCTTTCATACATGTCAAGAAATGTATGGCATTAGCTGCTGAATCCTTTGAATTTTATATCATATGATGAAAAAAGTGATACATTTAGGTACTGAAATATAATTTTTCAGTATTCAATCCAAAGGGGAGAAAATAACAATCTTAGACAAGTTGGACAGAGAACTTCTCATTGGAAAATTGGGTGTCATATATGTCATATGATACCTGTTTGATTTAACAGGTATTTAACTTCGCTGGTGGAAGGGCTGGCTCTGTCCACCACTCTCATGAGCTGGACATCAGAGAATGTTTGGGGCATTGCAGAACCTTGTTGTATTTCCAGAAATGCAGATTTCTTTTTGTACTTGTTACTAAGTCAGACCCTGGAAAGTGCACCACCTGAAAGTGTTGGGGTGAAGAATAATTCACCCTTAGATGGATAGGCTTTGCTACTTCAGAGTCCCATGAACAGGCAGAGATGTACATGAACAAGGTCTGGTTTGCTCTTTGGTGCCTTTGAAGGGGGAAGCACTTTCCTGAGGGAGAGATTAAATATTGAACCTTCTGGGTGCTCTGTGTGTGAGCATCAGTGTGTGTGGCCAATATCCTTCCCAGTTGCTAACTATAAAATATTCCTAAAGCATATAAGCATCATAGCTCACATTTATTGAGCTCTGATAAGTCCCAGACACTGTTTTAGCTGCTTTTACAGGCACCATTTCATCCTTACAATAAAACTATGCGGTTATTATTACTATCCTCTTTTTACAAATGAGTATACAATACTCTGATCTGCAAGAATGGGAGGTGCACACACAGAATCCTTATAGATGACAGTCTCATAGACGCCTGAGTGAGTGTGAACTGGGGCCTGAGTCTCTGAAGGGAGGGAGCACCAGCCCAACGGAGAGCTAGGGGAGAGCGCTCAGAGTAGAGGTGCAGAGCCTGAGAGGGCTGTGTGTGGAAAGGTGTCACAGGGCCTATCCCCTTCCTCATATGGGAACATGTGGAACATTTTTTTCAATGTTTTTGGCTTAAATTTATTATTGAATAATTTTATAAGAAGTAAATGTGACTATTGAGCAATTAGTAAACATTTTTATTCTCTTGATGGAAAATTGATAGATATAATTTCATTTTGTGGCTTGAGATTCCCATGGCACAATTAGTATGTAATCAAAAATATGTAAATGAACTTAGACTGGGACAAGGAAAGCAAGAAAGAATATGGCAATGGAATGAACTGCACTATTTCCAAATATGTTTGCATGTCACCCTTTTACCATAATGAAAATGAGTTTTATGGTCATGCTAATTGGTCTCCATGCTTCCTTGAAAATTTGATTCTCTTGGAGTGATTGAATGTGTGAGAAGACATTAATTTCTATATGTTGCAAGAATACTTTAAACATAAACTCTGTGTGTACTCAAAGATGATGCCCAAAATTATTCTTTTCTATGATCAGTTCCTGGTCTAAGGCCGCAGTTTCCTCATTTTTTTCTTTTCTCCTTCCCCCCCCTGGAGTCTGGGAAAGACCAACATTTATGCACTGCTATGATTAGATCAATTCTTGCCATCCAGATATCTTTTCTCTTATCTCATTCTTAACTCTCCCCTCAGCAGGTTTTATGCTCTCAGACTGTTTTTTGTCTTTGGTTGTTTCTGTCCCCCACCTTCTTTTTTTTCTTTTCCTTACCTTTCTTTTCTTTTCTGTTCCTTTTATCTTTCCCCTTTAGGTTTGCTAGTTTATTTGATTTGTCTGTGCATTGGCATGCTTTTCTTCCCTGTGTGTTTGTCTGTCTGTTTTCCTTTTCAGGTCTACTTCAAGAAACAAGCCAAAGTACACATGGTGGAGAGTCCCAAATATCACTGAGTAGGGAAATAAATTAATCAGAGGCATAACAAGAGAAACCGAGAGACACCGTTAAAAGAACACATTCCAAAATGACAGGCCCTGGACAGTCAATGAGCCAACTTTAATAGAGCAATACTAACAGGTGCACAGTGCATAGTAAGCTTTTAACTGACAAGAGACAGAAAGCTAGCCAAAATGATGAAACGAAAGAACTCTCCTCTAAAGAAATTCAAGGAAGAAATCACAGCCACAGAACTGCTCAAAACAGACATAAGCAACATAACTGAACAAGAATTTAGAACAATTGTCATAAAATTAATCTCTAGGCTTGAAAAAGCATAGAAGTCATCAGAGAAGCTATTGATACAAAGACTAGGGACCTTCAAATTAGCTGTGATGAGTTAAAAAAGGCTATAAATGAGGTGCATAATAAAGAGGCCGCCACTGCACGGATTGAAGAGGCAGAGAGGAGAATAGGTGAATTAGAAGACACAGTTATAGCAAAAGAAGAAACCAAAAAAAAAGAGAGAGAGAAATTGATACAGGAGCATGAAAGGAGAATTTGTGACCTGAGTGATACAATCAAATGGAACAATATCCATATCATAGAAGTTCCTGTAGAAGAAAGAGAAAAAGGTCCTGAAGAGGTGCTTGATCAAATTATAGTTGAGAACTTCCCCAATCTGGGGAAGGAAATAGACATTGAAATCCAAGAGGCGCAAAGAACTCCCATAAGATGTACCTTGAATAGACCTTTGGCATGACATATCATAGTGAAATTGGCAAAATACAAAGATAAAGAGAGACTTCTGAAAGCAGCTAAGGAGAAAAGGGCCCTCACATACAAAGGGAAACCTATAAGAGTGGTTACAGACCTATCTACTAAAACTTGGCAGGCCAGGAAGGAATGGCAGAAAATCTTCAATGTGATGAACAGAAAAAATATGCATCCAAGAATTCTTTACTCAGCAAGCCTGTCATTCAAAATAGGAGGAGAGATAAAGGTTTTCCCAAATAAACAAAAATTGAAGAATTCATGACCACCAAACCAGCCCTACAAGAAATCCTAAGAGGGACTCTATGAAGGAAATGTAGCAAGGAATATAAGGTACCAGAGACATCACTACAAACATGAATGTTACAGACAACAAAGTAAATTTAAACCCACATTTTTCAATAATAACACTGAATGTAAACAGACTGAATGCTCCAATCAAATGATACAGGGTAGCAGAATGGATAAAAAACCAAAAGCCATCTATTTGCTATCTACAAGAGACACATTTTAGACCTGAAGACACCTTCAGATTGAAAGTAAGTGGATGGAGAAATATCTATCATGTGACTGGAAGTCAAAAGAAAGGTGGATTAGGCATACTTATATCAGACAAACTGGACTTTAAAGTAAAGGCAGTAACAAAATATGAAGAAGGACATTATATAATAATTACCGGGCCTATCCATCAGGAAAAGCTAACAATTATAAACAGCTATGTGCCAAATTCGGGAGCACCCAAATACATAAAACAATTAATCACATAAACAATCTTATTGATAAGAATATGCTAATTGCAGGAAACTTTAATACTCCACTGACAGCAATGGATAGATCAAGCAGACAGAAAATCACTAATGAAACAATGGACCTGAATGACACATTGGAACAGATGGAATTGATAGATATATTTAGAACTCTGCATCTTGAAGCTAGAGAATTCACGTTCTTCTCAAGTGCACATGGCACTTTCTCCAAGATAGATCAGATACTGGGTCATAAAACGTACAAACGAATTGAGATCATACCATGCACACTTTCAGATCACAATGCTATGAAATTTGAAATCAATCACAGGAAAAAGTATGGAAAACCTCCAAAAATGTGGAGGTTAAAAACCACCCTACTAAAGAATGATTGAGTGAATCAGGCAATTGGGGAAGAAATGAAAAAATATATGGAAACAAATGAAAATGAAAATACAACAATCAAAACTCCCTGGGACACAGCAAAGGCAGTCCTAAGAGGAAAGTTTATTGCAATGTAGGCCTATTTCAACAAACTAGAAAAAGTAAAAATTCAAAATCTAACAGAGCACCTAAGGAAACTAGAAGGGGAGCAGCAAGAGCACCCCAAACCTAGCAGAAGAAGAGAAATAATAAAGATCAGGGCAGAAATAAGCAATATAGAATAAAAAGAAAAAAACCAAAACAGTTGAACAGATCAATGAAACCAAGAGTTGGTTTTTGGAAAAATAAACAAAACTGATAAACCTCTAGCCAGGCTCTTCAGAAAGAAAAGAGAAGACACCCAAATAGACAAAAATCATGAATTAAAATGGATCTATTACAACCAGTCCGTCAGAAACACAAGCAATCTTCAGAGATTACTATGAAAAATTATATGCCAACAAACTGGGCAATCTAGAAGAAATCGACAAATTCCTAAACACACATGCACTACCAAAAAAAGGGAAGAGATAGAAAATCTGAACAGATCCATAACCAGTGAAGAAATCAAATCAGTTATCAAAAATCTCCCAATGAATAAGAGCCCAGGGCCCCATGGTTTCCCAGAGGAATTATATCAGATTTTTAAAGCAGAGTTAACACCCATCCTTCTCAAGTTATTCCAAAAAAATAGAAATAGAAGGAAAACTTCTGAACTCACTCTATAAAGCTAGCATCACTTTGACTCCCAAACTAGACAAAGACCCAGCAAAAAAAGAAATCTACAGGCCAATATCCTTGATGAATACAGATGCAAAAATACTCAACAAGATACTAGCAAATTGAATGCAACAGCATATAAAAAGAATTATCCAACACGATCAAGTGAAATGCATTCTTGGGTTACAGGGCTGGTTCAATATTCACAAATCCATCAATGAGATACATCACATCAACAAAAGAAAAGGTAAAAACCAAATGATCCTGTAGATAGATGCAGAAAAAGCATTTGACAAAATACAGCATCCTTTCTTAATAAAGACCCTCAAGAAAGTCGGGATAGAAGGAACTTACTTAAACATTATAAAAGCAATTTATGAAAAGCCCACAGCTAATCATCCTCAGTAGGGAAAAACAGAGCTTCCCCCTGAGATCAGGAATATGACAAGGATGTCCACTCTCACCACTGTTAGCATAGTGCTGGAAGTCCTAGCACCAGAAATCAGACACCAAAAGGAAATAAAAGGCATCAGAATTGGCAAAGAAGAAGTCAAACTTTCACTTTTCACAGATGACATGATACTCTACATAGAAAACCTGGAAGACTCCACCAGAAACCTACTAGAGTTGACCTATTAATTCAGCAAAGTCACAGGGTACAAAATCAACGTACAGAAATTGGTTGCATTTTTATACACCAATAATGAAACAACAGAAAGAGATATCAAGAAACGGATCCCATTCACAACTGCATGAAAAACCATAAAATATCTATGAATAAACCTAACCAAAGATGTAAAAGACCTGTATGATGAAAACTATAGAAAGCTTATGAAGAAATTGAAGAAGACACAAAGAAATGGAAAAACATTCCATGCTCATGGATTGGGAGAATAAACATTGTTAAAATGTCATTATTACCCAAAGCAATTTACACATTCAATGCAATCTCCATCAAAGTTGCACCAGCATTCTTCTCAAAACTAGAACAAACTATCCTAAAATTCATATGCAGCCACAAAAAAACCTGAATAGCCAAAGTAATATTGAAGAAGAAAACCCAAAGGGGAGGCATCAAAGTCCCAGACTTTAGCCCCTACTACAAAACTGTCATCATCAAAATAGTACGGTGTTGACACAAAAACAGACACATAGACCAATTAAATAGAATAGAGAGACCAGAACTGGACCCAAAAGTGTATGGCCAATTAATTTTTGACAAAGCAGGAAAGATTATCCAGTGGAAAAAGACTGCTTCTTTAACAGGTAGTGCTGGGAGAACTGGATAGCAACATTCAGCAGAATAAAACTAGACCACTTTCTAACACCATACACAAAAATAAACTCAAAATGGCTGAAGGGCCTGAAGGTGAGACAGGAAACCATCAAAACCCCACAGGAGAAAGCAGGAAACAGCCTCCTTGACCTCAACCACAGCAATTTCCTACTCAACACATCCCCAAAGGGTAGGGAATCAAGAACAAAAATGAACTATTGGGACCTCATCAACATAAAAAGCTTCTGCATGGCAAAGGAAACAATTAAGAAAACTAATAGGCAACCAACAGAATAGGAAAAGATAGTTGCAAATGGCATATTGGATAAAGGGCTAGTATCCAAAATCTACAAAAAACTCATCAAACTCCACACCCAAAAAAACAAATAATCCAGTGAAGAAATGGGGAGAATACATGAATAGAAACTTCTCCAAAGAGGACATCCAGATGGTCAAGAGGCACTTGAAATGATGCTCAGCATCGCTCATAAATCAGGGAAACACAAATCAAAACCACACTGAGATACCACCTCATGCCGGTCAGAGTGGCTAAAATGAACAAATCAGGAGACTATAGATGCTGGCGAGGATGTAGAGAAATGGGCACCCTCCTACACTGTTGGTGGGAATGTAAACTGGTATAGCCACTATGGAAAACAGTGTGGAGGTTCCTCAAAAAACTATCCAGAGAACTCCCCTATGACCCAGCAATAGCACTGCTGGGCATCTACCCAAGGGATACAGAAGTGCTGATGCATAGGGGCACATGTACCCCAATGTTCATAGCAGCACTTTCAACAATAGCCAGATCATGGAAAGGACCTAAATGTCCATCAACTGAAAACAAACTAAGGGCTGAAGAGGGAGAGGGAGAGGGGAAGCGGGGGGTGATGGTCATGGAGGAGGGCACTTGTGGGGAAGAGGACTGGGTGTTATATGGAAACCAACTTGATAATAAACTATAAATTAAAAAAAGAAAGAAAAAAATAACAAAAGAAACCCCCAAAACTGCCAGGCCCCCCTTCCACCATGTGGTCTTGCAGACAGCAAGAAGGCTTTGGTTGTCAACAAGGAAGAGGGCTTGCAACAGAATGTGACCATACGGATGCATTGATCTCAGGCTTCTGGCTTCCAGAACTGTTAGAAATAAATTTCTGTTGTTTATAAACTACCCAGTCTCTGGTGCTTTGTTATAGCAACTCAAACAGTCTAAGACAATATTTCACTTCTGTATCCAGCACTGGCTACAGAAGTTGGTACATTTTAGGTGCTCAGGATGTATTTGCTCAATGAATACTATCCACTCTACTCTGCCATCATTCTAAGGTGACACTTGTTTGTTTCTCCCAGGCTAATCCTCATTCCCACATCAGGAAAAGATAGGGAAGCTATTGCTTCCAGAAGACTGATTTGATCAAGGTAACATCTTATATTCTGGAACTATTTCAAACAGATTCCAGAAGTTTAGTCCAAGGCAAATTTCAAAGAGGAAAGCCAAGACCCAAAGGTGGGACTTCGTTAGAGACAAAAGTTTAGACTTTGACTAACTTCTGGAAACTACTGCACAGGACTCATTTCATATTTGACTTCCTCTGAGACCCCATCTCTTGATCACATAGGTTAGATGTTGCAGGTAAGCAATGAACCACAGGAATCTAGCCCAAAAACCAAGAGCACACTTTACACATTATATGTTAGCCAATTTGACAATAAATTATATATTTTAAAAAACAAAAAATAAATAAAATTTTAAGAAGGAAGGTTTTTCTCCATGTTGTAGTACTCTGCTTAGTACTGCACCGTAATTTCTATTTCCCCTTATTCCTCCTTAGACTTGGGCTCCTTGATGGAAGAGCTATCTTATTCATATCTCAGGTTTCTAGCACAATACTGGCACATAATGGATTTTCAAGAAGTATTTGTTGTATGAATGAATGAGAGGCTTAGAGAATGAGACCCAGTGAAAGCAGGTTGAGATCAAATGGGGTTAGGGAGGGAGCAGAGTTACCTGAACATAGGCTGATATCTGCAGCTTCCTTTCATAGTTCATTGCAGATCAGCCCAGCTCAATAGCCAGGGGTGAGATTTTAACTCATTCCTGGTTTGGGAACCTCTGGTTCTCCCAGTGGAATTTCCTGATGTGATCTTGTGATTTCCAAATTTATTTTAGCTCTAGGATTTTTACAGTAAAACTCCATATGTCAGGTGAAAGCAAAGTTCTTCTGGTTGAAGTAACTGATGAGACCCACATTCCCAGACACTGGCCCCCTTTCCCCTTCTATCTCACTCATTTCTCCCCCTATCACTTCAGCAGCCCATAAAGTGCTTTACAGAAACCCAGTTTGAGAATCACATTCTAAAGCATTCTTAAGATGTGAGTCAAGTTGCCATGACTATTCTTCTGATCCTTTTTTATTTTTTCCTAATGATGGCAAACATTGGAGCTGATGGTGGACATGCAGCATGTAGCAGGTATTTTAACGCCTTCCCTGAGCACCTTATATAAAATTATTCACCTCATCTTCACCTTTGCCTCATTTTATGTTCTCTAGTCTACTTTCTCTCAAGCCATCACTGTGGCCACTAGCTTCATGGAAGTGTAGCCAGGCAGACTCTTCCCAGCTCTGCTGCATAGCTCTTGCTTCCTACCCTAGGCTTCTTTCCTGTCTCTCCCTATAGAAACCTGCTCAGCTGCACTGGCACATGCTCAAACCTGAAACCAAATGAGACAGTTCTAAACCTGTGGGGAATAGGAGCTATGGATAAATACTGCCATCTTCTGTGATTTGGGTGGACAACTGTAAGGCACATTCAATAAATTTCCTCAGAAGACTCCCCATGGGGCCTGAATCTCAGTTGACCACAAGCAGCAATGCACTCTAAGATGGATTTTTCTCCCTTTATTATTTCATTCTTCCCAGTTGCCCAATACTGTACCTTGGGATCTACCTAAGATAAACTACATACCCTTAAACCATAGTTCTGGGGGTCAACCAAGTTAAAACATCTCCTTACCTACTTTATTTTTCTTCTTGCCACTTATCATCTCCAATGTATTTTATATTTATTTGTCTCCCTTATCTAAAATATCTAAACTGCACAAGAGCTGAGAGTACTCCTTTCAATGCTATATTACCAATGATTTGAATAATACCTTAGTACCTAGCAGGCACTCAGTAATTTTTTTTTTTTAGTTAATCTGTTGAGTGTTTGGCTGTATTTTTTATCCCTCGTTGCCAGGATGGATGTGAATTGTACAAGTTCATCAGTAAACATATATACCTTGGAAGGAGACTGAAGTTCAGTGTGGATATAAGACTACACGGGTTTCCACTCTACCATAAGAATATATGATCTTTTGTAGACTGAGAGGCCCTTCTCACAAGAGGCAGGAGTAGACAAAGTAACCATGCACACACCAGAGTTCAGATACAACTGCCTTGCCTTATATTATGCTCAATTCAACTGGTGCCACAAGAGACTGTATACTTGGGGTCAGCTGTACTAAATTATATTTGAGCCATGGGCAGGAATGCCGTTTAGCAGTGAGAAGGCATGGTACATACCAAGTTGGGCTTCCAGCCTCTTTTGTTGAAACAGAAACAGGGCAGAGCTCACCATGGCCATATTGGAATTGGTTTCTGAGGTAGAAACAAGGAATTCTCTCCTGATAATGGCTAATACAACAGGGCCAGATTAGTTTAGAATAATAATAGAGACTTTATTTTTTTTTCCTCCATAATATTTTATTGTCAAATTGTTTTCCATACAACACCCAGTGCTCTTCCCCTCAAGTGCCCTCCACCATCACCACCACCCGTCC